>NW_021680537.1:143797-150970 GCF_001412515.2 Diachasma alloeum
GGGGGGGCGTCACTACATTTATTTTTTATACATTACAAATTATTTTTTTGGAAACAACCAGACAGTCACATTTTACCGTTCGTTGTCGAAAGCGACAGATTTTTTTTCTTACATGAACCAGTTGTTGTTCTAATGTCTGCATTGGGGAAAAATAATCAAAATAAAAGCAAACATGAAGAGTCCTTCAGAATTTCCGTCAATTATATTTGCTTGCAACCAGGGAATAGTTTCGGGTTCGAATGATGGGGAATGTGGTTTTATGTGAGAATCAGGGAGAGGGTAGAGGTACCCGGTTAAATACCATTCTTTGGTTGCAAGGATCGTACTTTGAAGGCGAATTAATATATCTGGAAATTTCGTCAAGTTATTTTACTATGGAATTATTGAACGCAACTTGCCATGTTTCTAATGACTTCAAAAGGGAATTGATTTAATTACCAGAGCCACTATCTGAATTGAGTTTCTGTTGAATTTCAAAGTTCGCATGAGATCTCATTCTTGACTTTTAAAGACCGCGCGCATTAAAAACCGGGTCATGAAAAAAAGTTCCCGAGAGCAGAAATAACCATTTTTACGAAATTCAGACGTATATATATATATATATATATATATATATATATAAGTTCAGACGGTTCCCATATTTGACGCAAACAAAATACAAAAAAAAGATAAAGAACTATTTACATGACATATTCACGCATATACACTGTACGCTCACTCACATACACATTCATTTAATACGAACGTTTTACAATTCCTATCATTTGCCGCATAAGAGTTCACACTCTTCTCACAAAAAGACACAATCTTTTCATAATTTACTGGAACAATGATAATGCATATATATTATTGTTATTATCAATGATAAAGCAATCGATATTACATTCTCATTACCTCAACAAAGTAATATCAACAGCACGCACAGAGGAACATCCACTAATAATAATAGATAACAATTATAATAAATTAATTCTGTACAGAGTTTCTTGCTTCGAGCATAATAATTATTAAATATCTAAGTGAGGGCGGGGAGGGGGGTGGGCATACGAGGACAAGGGAGTAGAGGGGTATTATCGCGGAGTTGGCTTTGCATTTGAGCATTGCCGACACAGCATCTCTCACTGTTATCTTCGTCTCTCTATTTCTACTTCATTTTCCATACCCTTGAACACGAAATAATCCAGTTATTCGCGTAGATCTTGTCGGCGCATTTTATTTATAAATTAAGTGTGAAAAACGGACAAAAAAGAAATATGAATATTTTCGTCTATGGAATTCCGAGAAATAGTACATGTTGCTTAAACAGGAATGGCAATTGCCGACTTCATCAAGGAGGAAATGAAGAGAAAAACGAATGAATTAAAAATCAGTGATTAATAATATTCGAGAGAACGAAAATTCATAGTAGTCTTTTTTATCAGAGTTTATCTGTTTCATCGAATCCATACTTAATAAATAGTGTTTAAAATTGACAACTACACTTCCGTGGCAAGCGTGGCAGCTAATGCAGCATCATGTCTATAATGATCGTCTATAACATAAACACCACAGTTACCCTCACTGGCACAACCACCCCCGCCACCGCCGCCGCCACTGTCCGTTAACGTTGGCCTCTTCAATAACGAAGGATCGCTGCTCGCGCAACAACTATCCAATGTATTACTCGAGAACATTGACGTCCTCTTAGCATCGAGTACACCAACACTAGCACAAATATCTTTTTCTTTTTGAAAATGATGTGATGCACGATGAGCCGCAGCCTCTGTATTCAATTGTTTTGGAGTCCTTGATCTACCATCTGGCATAACTGGCTCGGGTTTGTAACCACCGCACGATATATCAAGACCACTGTCAGTCTGGAAAGACGAGTCAAGATCGTCCCTCGTTACTGTTGCATTGTTAACACTCTTATTTGCTGTCCACGTATTTTTAATCATGTGAGAATCACCGGTACCAAGTGAACAAACACTAGTACCTGTTCCCCCAAGTCCACTACTACATCCAGCACCACTCTGAAATACACCGCCCGGTCCAACCATACTGACACCATTAGCATTACCACCACCACAGCCAGTGGATGCACTACGTTTACTCAAACTGCTGTGAACAGCATTTCTCTCGTTTTGCAGTCTCGCCTCTTCATCGGCTCTCGCCTGCTCACGTTTCTGTCTCCTCTTCATACACATAACGGCAAGCGCAGCAACCAGAACAAATGCAGGTACTGCTGTTGATAATGTTGCAATGACAACAACGTGTTCAGTCGTTAGTCCAGCATCTCTAGCCTCAGCCGAAGGCCGTGACAGATTGCCAGACCAGTAACTCGCCCCAGATGGTGGTACACCACTGTTACTCGATGTTACTGGCCGTCCAATGGCGATACCAGTGTCGGGCTCACTGCATGTACCACCACGCCAGCCCTTTTTGCATTCGCACAAAAATTCATTGACACGATTTGTGCATATACCACCATTCTGACATGGTGCACTTTTGCATTCATCAACTTCAATACTGCAATCTTTATTGGTGAATCCGGGTTTACATATGCACGTGTAGTCATTGGTACCGGAAATGCATTTACCACCATTGGCACATGGCTTAGCACGGCAATAATCAACTTTGTCTTGGCACACAGATCCGGTGAAACCAGGTATACAATGGCATCGGTATTCACCCACCTTGTCTACGCAGGTACCACCATTTAAGCATGGATCACTTTCACACTCATTTATATCAACCTCACATCGCGAGCCGGTGAATCCAGTTCGACAGGTGCATCGGTAGCCATTGACAACGTCCGAGCATGTGCCATTATTTAAACAAGGATTTGGTGCACATTCGTTTATTTGAGCTTCACAATCTGCACCAGTATAACCGGATGGACAGTGACACGTGTAACCTTTTAATGAGTCATCAACACAAGTTGCACCATGAAGACAAGGTGAATCTCTGCATGACCTCGAGCTTATTTCACAGTGACGTCCACTCCATCCTGGTGGGCACGTGCAACGATATGCAATGGGTCTTAAGGCGACATCAGTGATATTTGTGTTTGACGTTGGGTGAGATCTCGTTGTAATCCGTCGTTCTTGATGCTGCTGCTGCTGCTGCTGCTGCTGCTGCTGCTGCTGCTGTGTGCTATTGTTTATCATACTGCATGTACCACCATTGAGACAAGGCTTTGAGTGACAATCGGTGAGGGGTTTTTCGCAGTCAGTACCATTGAAGCCTGGCGCACATGAGCAGGTGTATGAACCCTGGCCGGTGTTGAAGCAGGTGCCACCATTAAGGCATGGTTTGTGATTCGTACAGTAGTTTAGATCCTGGTTACAGAATAAGCCGCCCCATCCCTCGTTGCATAGACACTCCCATGGTTTTTGACAGGTACCGTGGAGGCATCCTGGATACCTCATGCATTGATCGCAAAATGCTCCAGTCCAGCCTTTACTACATCTGTTGTAACAGACAAAAAAACGTATTCCTTTAGTTTTTATTATTCGTTATCATCACATTGTGTTGAAAGATAAGAAATTATAGCTATAGCAAGAGAGAAAGAGAATAAACGGAAGGAAGAGCGATACATAAAGCTGGAATGAAGGAGCCCTCCTCCGTGGTATAAGAAAGAAGAGGATGTAGTGGTCGGCCATTACGTCGTACCATACAAGACGAAGGGATCGCGAGATGAAAGGGCGTCCGGGTGGGTGAAAGATAGAGAGACAGGAGGTAGGGGAAGGGGGAGAAAAATGAGAAAATAAAAAGGCAAAAACAAAAAGAAGGAAAAGCCAAGGCGTCGAGATGGTGGTAGTAGTAGTGGTGGTGATGGTGGTGGTGGAGGTGAACGGCAAAAAGATATGAAGGAGTAAAAGAGAGGAGGGATCGTGGCTGTTGAAACAGGGATGCCGGACAAGAATGGTGTCCGAGTGGGGATGAGTCGGCGAGTAGTGTTCCCACGGTTCGAGCCACAGCACAGCCGTTCAGTATGCGGGTCAAGGAAAGGTTACAGACCCCCTCCCCCTTGCATATGTGTATGAAACCCGATGTACGTGTATATGTTTTATAAGGTAGACCCCCCCTCCCTCGCGCCCCTCATCCCAGCACCATACCCAGCTTGTATGTGTGTGCACGGGCGCCCGTTTCGCTCAGCTCTTCTGGTCTCTCTCACCAATACAATCATCCAGAAGAGTGACGTATATGTGTATGTGTGAATATACACCGGCGCACGATGCTGCTGCCGTCGCGGTATGACTATACCATCAAATCTCGTATACCTACTCTTCGTTTCATGGGTAAGATCGAATGAGGGGAGAAGGAAGGTGGCTGATGCCAAACTCAACTGAGGCAAAACCGGGCCCCCAAAGACCAGGGAAACTGACGTAAAAACGGAAGATGAAGAAGAATAAAGTGGATATGAGGGAAAAAAAAGAGTGGCTGTATATCCCTGATTTTACACCCGGCAAACCGGGGCTATCTATACGCTATACTCAGTTTCAGCTCTTGGGTATGGTTAAATAGAGAGCTACTTTTTGAAAAACAAAGTAATAAACTAAAGTAGAAATATTGGATTCTGTTTTTCTTTCTTTCTTTTCTCACGTCTAATTACTGTCAACATTGAATCACATGTACACAGCTCCTGATAGAGATCATTTGATACTGTACAAAAGAAGTGTATTCTAGGCTGAATGTATGTTTCTTGCAGTAAATAACGTTAAAAGTTAAGTTATTGGATTCTGTCAAATATATATATTGACTTTATAATGCGCAAACTTCAACATCTGCAAAATTTTGAAGCATTTTGGTATGTAACTTGTATTAGGTGCATCGTATGTTCACTGGTGTATAGCCGATCAGTATTCAGCTCTCACCACTATCCAAGAAATGTACTCTCCCTTCTCCTCATCCCCTCTTTCGAATGAAATAGAACTCTCCAAAAATTTCAATCGCAAGACTGTCCTGCAATTCTTTCACGTAATACAACAAGGATATAACCGATCCCCCGTATTCAGTATATATACATAACTGAAGAGAGAGACTGGCCTCGGTGTTTCTCCCACGATCTCCGCCTTCTATCGTATTACAGGTTAAGCGGCCAACGACGAATTTACGGCAAATAAGTCTTCCGCGAATCGTCAGGGAGCGTCGACTCCCGTTTTCGCATAGTTCCATTTTGCATTGTTTATCGTCTCTCTTTTTACTTATTTTTCTATTCATTCGATTGTATAATTACATTCTTTTCATGCCCACTCATTGTGTGACGGCCTGCCTTCTTGCAGTGAGACGTAACAATTAACCCCACGGTCTGCAGAGTAATTAGATGATCGAGTTAACTCGTAAGCCCGGGTTAAACTCCATCAGACGAGATTCATTTATTTGTCAGCGTTCGCCAGTGTCATTCATTAGATTTCTCTTTGTTTCGCTTTTTATTCAGCCTCTTTCATTTTCATTTCTCTCGTGTTCTCAGGATTAGACGCCTTTCTCTATGTACAATGCGTACATGTATTCTATCTGCACGTGTACTTGTGAAACGTGTCATTTTCATATACCCCCACACATTGAAAAATCCATCAGGATGAAACGAATGTACATAAAGTTTTATATAGATGAGGAAAGAGGTGGCTTAGGATAGGTTACGAAATACCGGAGTAGTATGCGCGTTATGAAGTCGGCGTTTTGCGATCCGTGGGTCGTATTTCCATGTTAATAAAATGTTATATACTGAGAAAAGGATTTTTCAAGGATTTCAATAAAGAGTTGGATATTGGAAATGACTAAGCCGAAACGTTATTATGCAGTTTCGATCATCGTTATTTGTTGTCATTGCTATACTTACTTGCACTCGTTGGGTGCTGTACAGTGTCCGTGCTGCTCGTCACATCCAGGCAGACAGCGAGCTGTAATGAAACAAAAGGGAAAACTTTAAATATAAAAATTTTATCGAGAACTTTTAAAATCATATTCGGAAATAGTGATGCCGTGAAACATTTCATGAGACATCACGAGACATAAAACTTTGGAGAGATGATCTCGGTCTCAATCAATACGGGAATCTTTGCTCTCGTCTCAGTCTCAAAATACGCAATATCTACTCCTCTCGTGATGACCCCGAGTCAATTAATTTCATCTCGGTTTCCAGTTTTTCACGTTTTTTAATGTAAAACACCGAGACGAGAGGAACCGATACAAAAACCGAAATTTTGTATTATAAACCACGAAAAACTTAGGACCGAGATGAGATAAATTGACTCGGAGTCATCACGAGAGGGTCAATACTGCGTATTTCGAGACTGAGACGAGAACAATGATTTTCGTGTTCATTGAGATCGAGATCATCTCTCCAAAGCTTTGTCTCGTAAAGCGTCTCGCGGTATCATTATTCGGAAACCGCCATAATAGAAATATCAGCAATGACAATTGTGTCACATGTGACTTTGACTGAACACGAAAGGGCGTTTGTCCAGTCCGGAAATATCTGAAGAGGCCCGACGCGTTTGGCTCGGAGCCACAGGGCAAGCAGTAGCGGACGGTTCTCGTGTGTTTGTGTTATCCTCCTCACCCCCCACCCCCTTCCACTCTTTTTTTTTAAGCATTAGTACCTATATATACGTGTGGAAGAAAGAAGCACTGAAGAAGAAGAAGAGGCAGAAAAGTTTTAACCCGTAGTGCAAGCAACGCCGGATCCGCTGGCTACAGAGGATTGTTGGAGTGAAGGCATTCCTGTATCTTTTTTGCCTCCCTCCCACTCTTCATCTATCTCTCTCTTGCCCCTTTGGTCCCCCATATCTTTCCCTTACTTTCTTCGCTGGACTTAAATTAATCGACGACGTATGCCCGCGGGGAATTTTATAGTCGTTCTTGGGTCCAGGTAAAGGACGATACGATCTACTGGAATAGGGGGTTGGAAGGAGGTGTGCTTTACCGCTCCCTGCCTTTTCTATACGGTTTGAAGGAGAAATAAAATAACGATTGAATGATGCACTTAAGCGTTTCAAAGGATTTTCACCTATGTCTGAATTTTTATTTATCCTTTGTTTTCTAAATGTGCAGACGTCAGAGTAGGGACAAAGTCAAATGATTTCCAGAAAAATTTTAAGACCCTAACAAATGCCCTCCCTCTTCCATTTCTCTCTCTCTCTCTCTCTCTCTCTCTCTCTCTCTCTCTCTCTTTCTCTCTCTCTCTGT
>NW_021680537.1:151772-162897 GCF_001412515.2 Diachasma alloeum
CTCACTCACTCACTCTCTCTCTTTCTCTCGCACTTCTCCACGGAGAACTCACATCGTCCGCGAATAAGCGACGAGCTATTTATAGTCTCTGACTCCCTGGATCGACGCCGAAAGGAATGGCCGAATCGCAGGGATTCCACCGATCCTGATACCGCGCTGAGACAGAGATACGCCGGGAGAGGAGAGAAAGAGGGCTATAGCACCCTAGCAGAATTCACCGACTTTGCTTCAGAGGAAGAAAAAAAACGAATAACGAAAAATAAATAAATGAACGGGTAGATGAAAAAGAATATATATGTATATGAAGAATGAATTAACAAGACTGAGACTGGGTACATAATTATTCATTCTCCCTGTCACCATTTATTTTTTCATGCGATTTTTACACTTTTTCCGGTAAATGAACGAAAATGTTAATAATGAATTTTCATGAAAAAGTTCTTCAACGGAATTTCCGGCTCCTGTATACCTGACCACGACATACACATGCATCTTTTTAAATGTTCCCCCATTGACGAGTTTTAACGGTCATATTCTATCGATTTTCCGCAGTCACTTTACGCGGAGGGGCACACAAATGTCGCTTTCTACTTTGTCCTACAGGTCCCTCTGAATTGTGCCAGTGGCGAGGGTGTATACGACCCTTCACAGAATCGACCAATAATAAACGGTACGAATGCTTTACCTGCTCATTCAGTACCCGTAAAGTACGGAAGAGAAAAAAAACCAAGGTTAAAGGAGCATAGGTTTGCAGGTATACAATTCTAGAAAAAAGCAGGTACCAATGATGTAGGTATGTCTTCTCATATAGTAAAGAAAAATAAGGACAGATGGATATGAAGGAGAAGTAGTCGAGAGCAAAGTCAGGCGCAGCTGTTTGGTTAAAGCACCCGAACCAGAGGCAGCTGTCGAAGCCAAGCCCTGGGCCCTGGGCCCTGGGCTCGCGCGTCGCAGCTGCTTTTGCTCTTTGCCTCTTCCCCTTCTCTACAGGGTACCCTACCATCACACACCGAAATAATCCCGAGAAAAAGAATAAACCACGCTACACCCCCGATTTCACTTTCAACCCTTCGTCGACTGATATTTCGAACAATTGCCGTTACATCCCTGCGTGCAAGTGTAGCCAACGATCATTCCCCTCCCCCCAATCAAACACAAAGTGTTGGATAGACTGGACTGTTGCCATTCAAATAGGGTGGAAGGATTCAATTAATTTTTTATTGTTCTTTTTAATAGGAAGAGTGCAGTTTTAAAATGATGACTGAACAGAAGAAAATTTTACAAATAAATTATATTATCTCCTTTTTTCCTTCGTTTTATTAAATGAACAAGTGAATGAGACAGAATATGAAGACTGAACCTGATGAGACAATAAATATTCCGCACCGACCTGCGAATAGAAAATGAAAAAAATTTGAATTCAATACTCACGAGTAGCACAGTAGTCGCCTTTCCATCCAGACAAACATACACGCTCTCCTGTTGGACTGCAACTGTAATGCCCGAAGATGTCATCGCGGGGGTTACATATTTTTTCACAACCCTTTCCATAATTGTGTGGCTTACAAGTAACCCTGAATGCAAAGGTTACTCGTGTACCACCATCAGCATACTCGGCTGCTGTCCAATCAGTGCCAACGTCCAACCATCGTTGATCCATGTATCGCCTTATCAACACTTTTTCTGAAACAAATAAAAGTTGCAATGTTATTCATACTGATGATGATACATTGAATAAGATGAAGTTGCTGGCCAGCTCCGATGATCGAAGTGCATCGGCCTCAACCGTGGCCAGACCGGACGCTCGTCCGCTATTGCTACTCCACCGACGGTACGCATCCGGCAGAAAGAAGAGTATATACACCGAGAGTGAGTACATTACGTAGACTCTGGGAAAGAAACATTCTTTCATCCCTTTTTTACCTTATCACGTTTTTTTGTTTTTTTAACCATTTTATGTATCCACTTCACCTTATTTCTCCATCTTTTTAACCGTCATTTCTCGTCTCATTTTATGGCCTTAGGGAACAGGTAAAGAGAGGCCCGTTATGCACTTCCCCCGCGGAAAGTAAAAGGACCATTTTTTCACATCAGTTTTGAGGAATATTGGGGGGATAAAAGAAACATTTGTAAGAGTCGAAATCAAGAGAGAATATGACAGTACACTGAGAGAAATATCGTCATAATACACAAAACTAATTTCTTGCGCCAAATATCTCATCTCCTGAGGACAAATTTTTTGGGATAAGAATTCCGGATAATGTATCAGGCAATGTCCGATTTCGGTGAAGTATTCATTGACATGAACATGAACATTTCATGATAAAGTGAGAATTTCTTGCCACCAGAAATCGGTTTTTTTCGTTTCAGACGATGAGAAAATGACTAAAAATATTAAAAGTTTCGATTTAGGGAATCATGAATCAGAGACTTTTATATTGAACGAATAGAGAGTTTATGCAGAGGGAAACCTCCAGATATTAAACAAATTTAACCGTCGCTTTCGCTCAATCGCTTTGAGTTCGAAGGGAAGCAATATCTTCTTTTCCTTCTGTCAAACTATTCTTGTCTTTGAAGGAATATTATCTCATTCCGAAAAAAGACATCATCTCTTGATTCAGTAACTTCCTCCTTAGCCCGAAGAACACTGATTTGTTGTTTGAAACCTACCATAAATTGATCAAATATGCATGCGATGTTTTTCGCTCACGAAATGATTTTTGTGATATTATGTCGATTTTTCTCTTAGTGTAGCATTGAAAAGGTTCTATGTTTTATGTTTTTGAGGCCGTCCAACTTGCAGGTTTAACAGGCCATTATTCCTTTTAATCAGGACGTTTCGTTTATTGGGAGGTAGATGATAATGTCGCAAAAACCTGGTGGTTATCCCTTTTAATTACGATTTTTTCTTCAATAGTGGGAGTCGATTGGAAAGATTATAAAATTAGAGTCACTATTTGAACTGTCACTCCAGGTTATCCCATGTGTGTTTCTTCTAGTATTGAAAATGATTGTCCCCTGTTATCGCGTGAAGTACTATCCAAATGGAAAACCTAGAGGAGAGAACAGTGGGGAAGTGTGGAGCGAAAGATCCGTAGTGGGCAGTTTTCGTCCGGATAGCGTGCCCGAAGATACTTAAAGTCTTCTCTTTTTCTTGAACGCTCAAGCCAATCCTCCTTGCGTATTTTTGTTCCCAGAAGGGAAGTGGCATGGCCTACGAAAACGGCAGTCTGTGCGTAAAAGGGGTAAAGCGTGGGGGGGAGGGGGCACGGAGGAGAGCGCCACTCAAGAGTTATACCGGCATCGGCAGATGATGCGCCTGGCGCTACTTGATTTGGCTCTCACGGTCGTCTCGACGCGGTTTCGAGAAGAGTATCAGTAAGACGCCCGTTCGAGGTGAATGATCGTATAAAAGTGAAGAATATTCAGAAGTTAATTTTCAAGTGCGTTGAAACTATAGGGTATGTTTCGAAAATTTTCTCCAACTTCATATTTTTCACTTGAGGTAAATGCGAGATAAATTTCGGCGTTCAAAAGACATTTGTTAAAAATTCTTTCACTGGTGTTTATCGCCGGAGTTGAGTCTCTTATTTCGCACAAGGGAAAGCAGAATTAATACAATCTTTCACAGAACATCGGCTTATTATCAGAATCAATCATTGACATTGTATATCATTAGATTAATCAAAATGAATCGGGACACGTCTGGTCGTCCAGAAATGGGGCTCCCCGTCTGCCATCCTGAACCGGTGTGATTTTAGAAGCAATGAAAAAAACATGGAAAAAAATCTGGGAGGAGATAATTTTTATCGCGTGATTCTACCACTCTATTAATTCTCAAAAGCCAAACTAATACCAAAAATAGGAGGATTTTTTTCGACCTTTGGGTTTCGCAGGTGTGTTGTACAAAACGCAGGTAGAAAATAAAAAACGTAGCAAAAGAGATAAAAGAAACCCGGTGGGGATGAAGAAGAGAAGAGAAATGGGTCTGAAAACGATTGTGAGAAAGGAAGCGAACCAGCATCTGAACAGTAAGCCCAGCAATGAAGGGCCGCGTTTCGTGGTGATGGTTGCGTGCCAGTATTTTTCTTCCTTTTATTCTTCGTCTTCTCATTCTAGACGTAAAAACCCTACCGAAACGTTCTCCTAGAAACCCGGTTGTATGTATATTGCCATGGATATTCTACGGAAGCACTTGAGAAACCGTTTTGGTCTTTTTCTCTGCAAAAAGCGCGGTGAAAAAAAAACGAAAATGGATAGGCGAGTAAAATTTCAAAAGAACATGACCATTCCTTTAATTGTCTTCCATAGACTGATGTTATGCGCTTCATTTATAGTGTTAAAAAAATTTATTGAGGTTAGACATAACAGGTACGAAAAGAAAAAATCTCTTTGCCTTGTCGTAGCGAAATAGTACAAAGGTTTGAGATGCGTATTCTCGTATATGCATATATACATCCATATATCCAATGGGGTTGAGTGTCACATTACCCTCTCAGTGCGTGAGGTAGATACTATACGGTTACACAGGAAGGAAACACTAGTGGCTTGAAGAGTACCCACTCCATCCTGCTTCATTCACACTTGTCATTTTCACCATCCCCTACCTTCTTCCTACAACATGCTTATTTTAATCTACAGAAGGATGGTTCCGTTGGTGTGCACTTGGACGAGTTTGAATACAGGTCGAATGAGTCGTAAGACGATACGTGTTAAGCAATGAGGAGTGAGAAAGGTAGTAGAAATAGCTATGTAAGAGCAGGCTAGATACAGCGAAATAACGGAAAAGGAAAACTACTTCAAAGGTGAAGATGATAACAACGCGCAATGTACCGGAGTTTTTTTTAACACAGAGGTATATCTGGTAAATGTCGCACACGACCGGAAGGGGCTTCTTGGTTGGTCTTTGTCTTGTCTCCCTCCCTCTACCCATATACCGCATTTTAACATATAATCCAGCTGGCCCGCACATGCCCCCAGGGTAAATCCCTGGCGTGAGTCCCTTCTGGAAGTATCATATACCTTCGATGCAGGAATTAATCACTTGTGCTTATATTATCACGATCAAATTTTCCTTCCCGGTTGTACTTCACTCTCAATGAACATATAAAAGTCAAAAAGTCAAACCCTGACAACATCCTCTCTAATCCAGAAACAGTCCCCAATCTAAAGGAGAAAAATTCAACTTACCAGGCGAATGGCCCGTGATGTTTTCAACCTCGTGATACGCCTCTACAATCAGTGAGAATGTGCCCTGTTGGGGAGAGAAAAATAAATTGTTATAATGGTTTAGTGTGTGAATCAATATCACCCGTAAATAATAAATAATTAATTGAACATTTTCAATATATATCTGATGGCATCTGGCATGGTCGTGTGCACTAGAATTGCGCAATTAATTACGAACTTAAACGACGCCACAACAGTTTGCTCTATCCACCACCGTCATGACAGTAGAATAGCGATATTAAACGTGCGTGCACCTGGCGTGTGCGTCAGTGAAGGGGTGAAAAGAGGGGAGGTGAAGGAATTGTAAACTCTATGTTGGACGGAATGTATGCGCCGTCTAGAACTCTGATAAAAGTATTCATTAATATTGAAATGAGCAAAATAATCATTTAATTCTTAACAAATTTGGTCTATTTATCTCTTTGTGTAAGTGGTGTCGGCGTGCATTCTCTATGCAATTGTCTATGCTACAGATGACGTCACAGGACACCATGGAAAGAAGCACATGGTACTTGAGGTCTCCTTTGTCAAAGGTGAGTCTGTGCCCAAAAATCGTGACGAGAGGACCACTATAATAGATGCTCAACTCCAACTCAAACTTTGTGTTTTGGTGTAAAGTTATTTTATGTCGCGCCGTGCAACAAGTCGAATTTATCGCACGCTGCGCTTCGCGCAGCCTGCTCAAAACTCGACTTCTTCTGCACGACCTCGCCTTCGGCTCGGCCTGTAAACTACACATTCGTTGAAAACGAAATTTGTGCCCTTGTACTCTAATGTACTATTTTCTGTTTCCCTTATCCCATAGCTTCCAATAATTAACGAGTCGCAAATCATGGCAATATCAAAGGTAAGGGCAACGGAAATGGACGAATACAGAGCTGGATTGGATCGTTGAACAGCAACTTCCGTAACGCGTCACATAAATCATCGCTGTGGTAGGTATATGAAAAAAAAACAGATAAGGGGGGAGGTTAGACGACGCGTGCTATGAACATATACACGTGTTACAGTCGTTAAGTCCAACTCTAGACCTGAACGGGTTACCTTGAGAAAAACTTTCTTCACTATGTTCTTCTGATAAATGACAGCGAAGAAAGTTGGAGAAATTATCGGATATTTTGACAGAAATAACATCGTATCATATTTCCCTTGATAGTTGTAACACCATCAGAACATATCATGTTCGACTATTTTATGATTTTTTTTCACATTTTTTTTTGTTTGTATTCATTTATTAAAACGTCAACGACATGCATACACACGGCCCCGTTACGTATACTGAATAATTAATGTTTATATCCGCTCGTGGGTCTGGAGGCACGAAAAACGGCATGCATGTGATGACAACAAATGGGGAAGTGGAATAGAGTTATTTTTTCTATGGTAATTGCCACGCAAATTTAGACGAATCGAGACAAATACGTTTTTTTAGGACCCACGAAGGGAGACTGGAAAAAACTGCTTATAAATAAATATCACATGCGAATTGTTTTCCTTTTTCCGTTCGAAAGGTTGAAGAACAAAATGTAAGATGAATTACCAAGGAAGAGATAAATGCCACCGTGATCGTCCTCCACAAATTTATAACCGAGATTGGAATTGAAGCCGACAAACAAAAAATGAAGGAGTCAAATGAAATGGACGAATAAAAGTAAAATTTAAAAAATCCCAAACACCCATCGAAATGGTAAAAACCGTAGACCGACATTTCACAAGGGAAACAATGTTGGATGTGTTTCGGCAATCCTTCTCACTTGGTGTATCCTTTAAACCTCCACATATGTATATGTATATATATGTGCATATACTATATGTACATACATAGAGAGACATCTATACATGTATATATCACGCGTTTATATAAACTCTCTTTGTTTAATGGAAACGAGTGGACGTTGGAAGTTTTATATTGGAATGAACGTGAGAGAAAAAGTGAAAGAAGAGGGAAAAAGAGGAGGCGGGGTTGGTAGAAGAACTATGGGGGTTAGAGCGTCGACGAAACGAATGAAAAGTAAAAGAGGAGGTAGAGAAGGAGCATAGGAATGAAATACGAACGTTGGAGAGATAAAGAGGTACGAAAAGAAAGCAAGCAAGTAGAAGAGAAGGGAAGCGATGGAGAACAAGAGAGTGAGAGGGAGCACGCAGCTCACTCAGGAGTCGGTTCCCACGGGTTGTGGCCGGCATACCTCCACCTTCTCTGGCTGTCTTGCTCTCGTCCTCAACTCCGTCTTTTCTTCGCTCAACAACACACATGCATACGGCTACGTAACTTGAATACATGGTCAGCATCTGCAAACCTCTGCTTCATGCTTTTATACATACATATGCACGAGGGTATTAATCCACGCGAAACGGTCAACCGAGACCAGACGAGTACAAAATATTGATGGTATAGTAAGGTGGAAACGAGTAGTTCAAGTAAAAGTTCTTACAGTGACCTATCACATGTTTTGTCTTTCCTTCTTCATATTTTCTCCTCTTTCCCTAGACCTTCTCCAATAATACATAAATAAACAAACTTCAAATAGAAAAAATATACAGATTTAGTGACCTTGAGATCTGGCCTTTGCATCACCGGAATAATAAAGTACATTTCAAGGATAATAAAACAGAAACAGATGAAAAGGCAGAAAAAATGTTTGGGTGAGTTTCGCGGTTCGGAGGTTTGGAGTCTCTAAAAATACATGGGCACGCGGTCTACCCGATAATTTATGCTAAGTGTTTTGCGAACAGAGTCACAAGACTTCTCCACGTCGGCCATTCATCCGTTTGTATGAAAGAAAAAAAAAAGAGAAATACATGGGTATCCCCTGAAATCCCTGTCTCACTTGCTCAATTTTTTATTATTTCTCTTGCATTTCACCTGATTAATCCGTGAGAGCCGAAACTGTTCTATACTAAAAAACGAGGCAGGAGGATGGAGGAGAACGTCAATGGGAGGAAGTATTTGTTAAAAAATTATGGACTCATTATAATTTTCTCGTCTGAAGACCCGATTTTTGGAATATGGAGAAGAAACAAAAGGGAGAAAAAAACGGGCGAAACACCTATGAAAATGGCAAGATAATCTGTTTTCTCGTTCACTATATAATCTCGTCGAGTGTGTACACTCTGGGAGAAGCAGGTTTCCTCACGAATAACACCATCGCACACGTTATATATCCCTCCTTCTCGAATGCTACTTCATCCCAAGCGAAACTAAACTGAAAAGACCATGTGGCGCAGGATTTTCTAGTCTACTCAACATCGCTTCCGAGAAGGAGTGTGTAGTAGTCTCCATCATCTCCCTCCTTCGTCCATCTTTTTTTTATACCCATCAACCATCAACTCTGTCTCGTTTCACATCGAAAAATTTTTGGTCTATATTTTTTTCACCAACTTGAAGTATCAAACTGAAGAAGGAGAACAAGAGGAGATGGTTCTTGGTAAACGTTGTCTATAATATCAGATAAACGAAGGGGGAATAAAGCAAAAACCTAATGCAGACAATTATTCAGACCTATGAGCAAAATAGCACCATATGGGTTGAGTTAATTTGACTGGGTTTCTGCAGAAATAATGGAAGATAGATAGGGGAAGTGGGTGTGACGGGTGAAGAAAAGTGAGAGCGAAATCTATTCTAGCCTTAGTCGGGGTCACAAAAGGAGCATCCCATCTGCCGTTCCATAGACGAGATCATGTGCAGCATTGTTGGGATAAAAACAAGTGCCTTTACATTTTACTTCTCAATGACCATGCCATCTGCCATCAAAAACTATTGTCTCTCTGTCGCAATTATCAGGCAAAAAAATGATTTCGTAATTACATAAATGTGACATTGTTCAGTGATTATGATTAAAATTCACTTACCGGCCAGGAGAAGTTAAATGGAAATCTGATGGGATTTGTGAAGCTCGGCAGAGCGATATCCGGACTGAGATTTACAACATTACCACCTAGTACCGGTGTTACAACATCACCATAAGTACACGGTGATGTTGTATCAATTTTCGCTTGATACTGTTTTAAACACACTCGGAATCTTGTCTTGCAGACACCAGTGCACTCTCCTGTTTTCGATTTACTACCGGAGCAACACTCTCCAGTATTATCCTTGCCATATTCATTGGCAAATGACTTTAGTCGCAGTTCAAAAACACCGGAGGCATTCACCTGCAAATAACAAAACATTGCAATAATCCGTTAGTACTCATTAAAATGAATGCATTTGTGTAATAATTACAATGAGCTTCATTCATTCACAAACGGTTATCACACACGTGGTATGTAAACAGGCACGATCCTGCACGCGCTCATCCGCTTTCGTCATCTTGGCCATGATCCACTGTGTCTACAGATGTGCTGGCGCGGGCGCACTCACACACTTTGCTAATTTTTCAGTTGAATGAGGAGGAAAAAAATCCTTTGGATTTCTGCACGGCGGGAGTCTTTTTTACCCTTGATGCACGTGCTGTTGTTTTCGGCCCCCCGTCAAGTATTTAGTTATGTACATAATTGAAACATTAGATCTTCACTTGGAAGAACAATCATCGAGAGAGGTGATAAAAATTATACAATCCAATTTTCAACAGAACCATTGACAGATACTCAATAAAAAAATCCATCATTCATTTTCACATTCACTAGCTCGTCGAAATAGGAGTGAAAAAAAGAATGTGTGACCATGCAATAAAGACGTCACGCGAGCGACGACGAGACGAGACGGAGGACATATTTGTAACGGCTGTTTATACAGCCCCCGAGAGGACGACTTGGTTCATCTATATACATTGTTGTCTTGTCTCCAGGGTCCGAGCGATAACCTCACATCGATCGCCTTTAAATCTTCTTTTTAACCTCCCTTAACGTTTTTTTGATTGATTTTTTGCATATACTTTCCTCGAGTTTTATCCAACATATATAGATGTAACTGACGTAAAATTATGACTATCTTTCGCGGAAATTCGTGGTAGAACTTATGGAATAGTTGAGAGAAAAAGAAGAACGTGGAAGTGAGAAAGCCGGAGAGCTAAGGGGGTAACCGATAAACTGGAAAATCGAAGCGTTGCACGAAATCTCAACGAAGATCACGATATCCTTCTTTGCCAAGTTTTACTGGAACTGGCAGATAGTCTGGAGATATGTATAATTGCCTGCTTTGGAAGAAAAAACAACTCTGTTCATGACTCCTGGCAAAAGTACTGTGAACTCTTAATCGTATTTAAAAGGCTGAATTACTCAGAGACTATCAATGAGAACTACTCAGTTAAAACACTCGTACTGCTCCTTGCGTTCCTACCTATGTATTTCTTTGTCTAAGCGTCTTTCAGGAGAATTCAGCCTTCCAATGTGCTTCGATCTATTTCTGGAGATCCAATGGCTCCCGCGTATTTATGGACGTGCCTTATGCTATGCTACTTATTTGATTTTTTCCAGCTTTGTTTCTTCATACTTCGTAGTCAATTTTCTACTGCGCCTATCATTATTCGTATAATTTCTCATTCATCAGGAGGATAATCTTGCGTCTCGAATCGAGAAACATTCTTCTCGAAATGAACAGTGTGAGTGAATATGCAAATTACACATAATCAGACGTGTAAAAGTAATTTTGGAAAAATAACAAGTTGGGCTGTGCTTCTAAAAGAGTAGCATCCAGATTTAGAAGTGCTTTACATCTCTTTGTCTTTCTTTCTTGTCTCCCAGGAAGAATCGCTCGGAGGCTTCTTTGAGGGTACACATCAGTCAGTAAAAGCCCAAGTAAATGAGAAAACAGAATAAAATGGATAGGGCTTTCGAGAATATCAACTAACATTCACAGAGACGGAGATAGAGAGAGAGAGAGAGAGAGAGAGAGAGAGAGAGAGAGAGAGAGAGAGAGAGAGAGAGAGAGAGAGAGAGAGAGAGAGAGAGAGAGAGA
>NW_021680537.1:163590-201245 GCF_001412515.2 Diachasma alloeum
AGAGCGAGAGAGCGAGCGAGAGAGAGAGAGAGAGAGAGAGAGAGAGAGAGAGAGAGAGAGAGAGAGAGAGAGGTCAAAGAAAAATAAATTTAATGTGAGAAATTTGGAATGAAAAAAATTGTTCGTTTGAAAAGTCAATTGCGAATATACTCTGAAACACGTTTATACGCTGCCCCCACCCAAAAAATCGCACCCGTGTGTGTGACAGCTCGTCGACCGCCTGGCCGACTGACTGAACTCGAGTTCCTTTCACGGATTATTCGTGGAAGCCGAATTATACACATACAAAAACATCGAAACTCTTCGAATCAGCCATACCAGTCACACGCTCATCAAAATGAAAATAATTTGATAAGAAAAATAAATATTTGCTCACCGTACGCGGTGACGGAAGAAGCACAACGGCCATCGTCCACACCAGCATCGTGGTCCACATGTTTGTTGACAGAGAATTTTTTTTTGGAAGAAATGAAAAAGCTCCCAACTTTGGAGCCTCTTTTCCTCCAAATTTTGATGTTCAATCCACCGCGATGATAATAACTCAATATTGTTGACAGTTGATTCTCCTCTTACCCACTTTATGGGTTACCTCCTCGAGGCGAAAACACAAAGTACTCGCTGCACAGCCATAAGGGCCCCCTTCAGCTATCCCTTGGGGTCGAAGTAATTTTTTATTCTTATTTTTCAAACGAACAAGCACACGACAAACACTTGATTACAGGAGAATATTATAATATATAAACGTGAGATTTCACATTGTATTCAACACTCTGAACCACTTGGGATACTCCATTTAATCCGTGTATGAATAATCCACTTTTGATGAATCCAAAGTGTACATTGATAAATCACACCGGTTTTTATTTAGTTGTTAGCCGCCGCTTCACTTCTTCATTTAATCCTTCAGTGTTGTCAGGACGTTGAAATAATAGTGAAAATTTGAATACAAAAATTTTCATTTACTCGTCTATTTCACTCGCGTTGCTCGAACAAACGATCAAAATTCGTCGTCAATTTGTTTCTAAGAAAGTACCCAAGCGTAGTGAAGAAATTTTTGCCTTCTAATTCAAAACAACTGGATGAACACGCGTGATAGCTCGACAGCGTAATTCCATGTGTAATGAATAAATATTTATCTCCAAATTCTCATTTACAATACTGTAATAACACTCCGAAGATTCACTAGGCGGCTGACGTGTTTTGTGAAAACCGTATAGCCCCCCCAGTATATGGCCTTTATTAAAAAAAAAAATAATCTATCGTGCGTGACCCTGCGGAAAGATGTGACTCGAACGCCGCCGCCGTCGGTCTGCCGCCTGGCTGAAGCTGCTGCTGCTGCTGGTACTGTTGGTATCCAAATGAGTGTGTCCCGCACGACTGTGTGCGTGCCAACGCTGAAGAGGGGGAAAAGCGTTTCAAAGAGGAGGCGACGTAGGAGGAAAATATGTCTTCGCTTCCCTGAGGATACGCCGCTAGTCCATACACCTCACACGTTGCCTTTTCCCCGTGACTAATTCAAATCAGTAGACAATACGTTGAATGAATTTTTGGAGGGAAAAATTGCAGTTGACAATAATCCGACGCTCCACAGTGAAGGAATGAGAATAGCTTCGAAATCCCGTGTGTAACACTTGCAAGTTCAACTACTGGCGTGTGACCAAATGCCAGAATGTTGTTCTCTCGTTTTACAATACTGTTGTTACTATTTTTTAATTGCGTTTACCCACTCGTACACTTTCTACTAATTCACTTTGTCTTTTTCTCAGCTTTCCCACCAAATTAATCCCTTTGAACCGCTGGTAATTTGCAATTGGCGCCACACTACGGTCGCGCTTCACACTGTTGTGTATAATCCGTTGTTACCACCAATAAACACACAGGTATCCAAACGCACGCTCTGATGATAAAGTACAGTATCCACAAGTTCAATTGTTATAAAACTTAAACACACTGTTATATCCGTTGCACTTTTACAGTGAATGAAATGAATAAAATGAATAATTGCAGGCACGTTGAGTTAATTTCACTTCTTTGAAGATTTATCCGTAGATTCAATCAGTCTCGAATTTACGTATAAACAAGAAATGACAATTGTCTATTTGTTTTTTGGTTGCTTTCGGAGCGTAATGGGTAAAACGCGTGCAAAGAGTTTGTTTATCGAGAAAAAATACACGCGTTACGTACTTGACGTGTGCAAGTTCAACCCTCGACTGGAGGTAGCGGCTGTGTTGAACCCCTACTTATAATAGTGGTCCCGGTGGGCCCCGCAGAGAACCAGCCAGCGGGAAAAAGGGAGAAGAAGCCAACATTGGAGGGAGGTGGTAGTGAAAAAGAGAACGAAGAGCATCAGGGGTAGCGGCACGCCACGCTGACGACGGGGGAAATCAGTCAGAGGAAAAGAGAGAGAGCAACAGCGTGTGGTAGTAGCGTGGGGAGGGGAGGAAATAAGGCAGCTGCAGGCCGGCTGCACGCGTTGACCATCCCCACCATTCCGCCGGTCTTCTCCATGCCTCAACCACCCCAACTGTACGCACATGTACGCATTTTGTCGCGCACGCTTATGTCTTTCTTCTGTGTACTTGGCGAATCACAGTTCTCTCATTATTTCACACTCCAACGCGTAACTTTCGGTAGATGCAGACATATCTACGACGCAACCGATAACTCGATAGCTACGGAAATTTTCAGTATCATTCCAGTACCACCCCTTCCCCCCACGTTTTGGTTGGATTTTACTCGAGTTAGGCACGCGCCGCATGCCACCTTTCTTCACGACTTGTGTGACGTCACGGACATATGTTATTCATTATACATATCTGTACAGTGGATATGGCGTTATTCTTTCCACTTTTTTCATTATGTACATATCTCAGGGGGTTGGTTTCATTTTCGAATATTTCAATTTCATAAACCGTTGCGGAATTTATTGTAATATTTATCACTCTGCACAATTTTAATGTTGAATTATGGCGATGACAAGGAAAAAATCGATGGAGAATAATAACGGGATAATTTTTAACTAATTATGGCATTAATAGGTATTTTCTATCAGTGTATGGAAAACTTGAGCAACTCTAGGACCTACATTTTCGATAACCAAAAAGAATCAAAGAAACTAGTACTACAGATCCCGCTATATGGCTGTATTAACTGAAAGTACTTGCGAACGCTTGGGAATAATTTCATATGTGGCCCATGATTGAAAAAATCAAAATTAATCGAATAGCCCAGAACAAAACAACTGGGAAATTGCTCTTGTACTATATATAGTAGAGTTATTTTTGATAATAAATTAGCAATATGCTTATGAATGGTTATTTTGCATATCATTTCCTCCTATCATCTATAATTCATTGTTTATTTCATTTTAACTTCGTCAGATTTTCAACTTAGTTGAATGTTAGCAGCATCATTATTGTTATTATAAAATTCCTTTTCTTCTATACAACCGCCCGAGTGGAAATTCCGGTCAGGTCTTGATCAAGTTTGTATCAGGTTAGACCTGACCACTGATCAGGTATTGATCAAGTTGACGGATCCAGTCTTGATCAGACATGTTACGCCTCTGACCAATCCGGATTTGATCAGGACGAGTGGATCCGAACTTGATCAAGTTAACTATATGAAAACCGGATGACCTGTCTGTCAGTATCAATAAAAATTATCAATAATAATTAATTCAAAACAAAAGATAATTCAATTCTTTCACCGTAGGCCGCCTCTCTTAATGAATCTCTACTGTTATTACCTCTGAAAAAAAGCTTATTATTTTCTTTCCGATGCTGGGGATCGAACCGGGGACCCTACAATTGCTAATCCTATGCCCTAACCACTACGCTATCGCGCTATTACTATTGAGTAAACTGTACATTCCCTATATGATTTGTATCGGGGTATTTGTTGAATTTACGATTATGCCTGATTTCGCGGATGTGCGTGTGTATTCTCAGAGATAAAATATGCTCAATTAAATTTTTATTTATTTTATTAATGAATAATAATAATAATGATAATAACAATAACACTAGTAAATAAATAGACATTTGGTGATTTTTTTTTCTCAAGATCATTTGCGTGTAAGTTTGATACTCCTCTACTACGTATTTACGACATCATCATCCCTCCCTCCTGTACATTTGAGAAGGGCTGGCTGTGGATTAAATCAATTAGTTAAATTAAATTCATTAAATTAAATTAATTTAATTCATTTTAATTATAGTATAATGATCCTTTTTAAAGATTGAAAATAATTATTGATAATGGTTGATAAAACTTAATTTGAATAATATAATAATAGTTGATTCAATTATCCGAAAAACGTATTAAAATTAATGTCCGATGGACCGGATCTGAATCTGATCATTTCCTCTTCAATTAACCCCATTCAAATGCCGATCAAAGACATCAAATCGGAATTGGATCAAATTGGGATCAGGCAGCCGATCTCAGGGTGAGATCGTGCCTACCTGCTCAGAACTTGATCTGAATCATCCTGCAGTTTTTCGGATCCGATCTACTGGATCAAAATTTGGTCAGGTTCTCATCATGCATCATCCGATCTGAACCCGCCTGTAGTTTTTTTTTTGTAGTTTTTTAACTTGGTCAGCCCCCTCTACTGGGTTCCCACTTTGTCGTAGTGAGGGGGCTCGGTCGCGGGCGGTGGAGGTCTTAAGGACTACCGCTGCCCGCGGTCGCTAAGAGAAGTCCACCCAATCCATGTGTATGAGCGGCGTAAGCCATGGCCTCGGCCATACCGTGCCTAAGGATGCGTGGCACAGGGGGAGCTGTGTCGCTAACGGTGCCTCCCAGAAACCTGGGCGACCTCTGAGAGTAGTCTTGGGTGTAACCCACCCGAGACAAGCCAAGCCCTGGGCAATCGCGGCAATGCACCAGGTGAAAACGCTTAACCGCGGTACTCGTGGGACTAAAATGGAAACCAATTTAAAAAATCTTAATATTGAAAAAGCAACTTCGGGTGGGGCCAGCGATGGCGAACACACGAAGTCTGACAAGGCTGACCAGTCTGGTACCGATGTGAATCGGGTCAGACTGAGTGGAGCCGAGAGAAGACGTCGCAAGAGAGCGAAGCTGCATCAAACCTCGGGGGCGATTGCAACCTTGACGGATGCAGCAGCGAAGGTCGATGAGGGAAGGGGGGAGGGGGCTACGAGGAAGGCAATAAAACGCCTTCCATCAGAGCGTACTACGCCAAGCCCCTCAGTCAGACCGAAAGAAAAGAGAATGAGAACGCAGGATCAGGGCACATATGCTCAGAACACTACGAGCTCATTCAAGTTTGCAGTTATGCCGGAGTCATATCCGGATCAGAAACTGGGCACTGAAGAGGTAACGGAGGTGAAGAAACTCCTGAAGAGGGCCATTCTGGCGTTACCTGACGGGGTGAAAGCACCCACCTTCAACGGTGTCTGGGAAAGAGAAGGTGTGGCAATGGTGTGCTGCACTGATGAGGAAACGGGAAATTGGCTGAAAAGCCTTTTCCCCGAAAACAAAATAGCTGGACTTACTGTACGTGTGGTCGCAGCCTCGGAGCTTCCCAAGAAGCACAGGGTTGTACTACACGTGGAAGACCCAGATCTAACCGCTCAAGAAGCACTGTGCTTCCTTGAGAAACAAAATGCAGGACTGCAGGCCAGAGAGTGGGTTGTCGCTCGGGGCAGTGAGAGTAGGGACGCGAAAAGTGCCCACTTCGTTGCGCTGATAGACGACCGATCACTCTCTGTTCTGAAAGCCTGCAACTTCAGACTGCACTGCGGGATTCAAAAAGCTACTGTCAAGCTGCTTGCGAAAGACCGTGGTGAAAGTCAGAAGAAGGGTACATAGAGGTACCAGGAAAGTAGTCATCATTATGGCTGCAACCCGGGTGCACATTGTACAGATAAATTTGCACCACAGCAAAGCAGCCTCGGCTACTCTAGTCAGGCTGTTAGCTGGGATGCAGACTGTCATAGCAATGATCCAGGAACCATGGATAGTGGACAATGCTATTAAGGGCCTCAGTGGTTGTGGCAGAATCTATCACGCAAACACTCAGGAGAAAATTAGATCTTGCATTGTTATTAAAGGACTAGACTCTTTCTTCTGTTCACAGGCTAGTGAGGGAGACCTGGCTGTGGCACAAGTGGATCTGGGCCTGGGACAAGGCGAGGAAATGAGCCTGGTTGTAGGGTCAGTTTACATGCCCTATGACTCGGCTGAACCACCTCCTTCGAAAAAAGTAAAGGACCTATGCAACCATGTGAAGGAAAGGGGACTTGAACTCCTGCTAGGTTGTGATGCCAACTCGCACCATGTAGCATGGGGGAGCACCGGCATTAACGGCAGGGGGGAAAGCCTCCAGGAATTCATAATGGGGGCCGGTCTAAACATCCTTAATAGGGGGTCAGAACCTACCTTCATAGATCGGAGACGACAGGAGGTCATAGATATCACTCTGGGGACGGATAGAGTGGCAGACATGATTGGGGACTGGAGGGTCTCAAAGGACCTCTCAGCGTCCGATCATCAAACCATAAGAATGTCCATCCACACAGTGAAAGAAACGGAATGGGTGAGAAACCCAAGACGAACAAACTGGGGAAATTACCGAGAGAGTCTATCTGACAATCTCAGGGATATCATCCTCAGATTTAACAACAAAAAGCAGCTGGAGGAGGCTTCGATTGCCCTAAACCAGGCCATCATGGACTCCTTCGAGACAAACTGCAAGCTTATCCCGAAAGGGCAGCCCACTGAGACTCCTTGGTGGTCAGAGAGGCTCGGTGGGCTGAGGGGCAAAGCTAGAAAAGCTTTTAACAAAGCTAAGAACATGAGAGCGGGCCCCCGTAAGGAAGACGCATGGAAAACTTACAGAGGCTTGCTCGCAGATTACAACAAGGCAATAAAGGCAGCCAAAGAGGACTGCTGGAGGGCTTTCACAAGCAATGTGGAGAGTCAATCGGAGACCTCTAGGCTGGCAAAAATCCTTGGAACAAACAAGACTCCATATCTAGGGAGCCTACAGGCACCAGATGGCAGCCACACGGAAACCATGGGAGAGACTCTGAAACTCCTAATGAACACCCACTTTCCAGGCTTCATACAGGCCCAGGAGAGAGATAAAGAAACAATGCAAAATCAGAGGGATGTCTACGAAACCCATGATTGGGCATTGGCAAATAAAGTAGTGCAGCCCTGGGGGGTCAAGTGGGCCATCAAAACCTTTGAACCCTTCAAGGCACCGGGACCAGACGGGATCTACCCAGCCCTATTACAGGAAGGGATAGAGACTATCACGGGACCCCTAACCAAGATACTCAGAGCTAGTATAGCCCTGAAACATGTCCCTAGTGTGTGGAATGAGACTAGGATAGTATTCATTCCCAAGCCGGGAAAAACCGGTTATATAAAACCAAAAGACTTCCGTCCTATAAGCCTCACATCCTTCATCCTGAAGACCCTGGAGAGGCTGGTGGATAGACACATCAAGGCCGGGCCCTTGGCTGACAGACCCCTCTCCCCCTGTCAATATGCATACAGAGAGGGACGATCAACAGATACCGCCTTACATCACCTGGTGGGACTGATTGAGGGACAACTGGCGGTCAAGGGTTTTGCCATAGGCGCCTTTCTGGATATTGAGGGGGCTTTTGATAGCACTTCGAATCCGGCTATAGAAAAAGCCATGGAAGAACGACAGGTGTCCAAGACTATCATTGCTTGGACACAAAACATGCTGAAAAGCAGAAGACTGTCGGCAGGACATGGGAGGGTATGTGTGGAGGGACGTCCGACTAGGGGCTGTCCGCAGGGGGGAGTTCTCTCGCCCCTGCTATGGAACCTGGTTGTAGATGGACTTCTAAATCAACTAAGTGAGGCCGGCTTCCACGTCATCGGTTTCGCCGATGATGTGGCAGTTGTTGTGAAAGGCGGATTTCTGAGGGTGCTAAGGGACCTGATGGCAACAGCCTTCAATATCATTGAGGACTGGTGCAGGGTAACTGGCCTATCGGTAAATCCAGCCAAAACAACAATCCTGGTTTTCACCAGAAATTATAAACTGGAAAAGATCCAACCTCTGAAGCTAAATGGCTCGGAGATTAACTACACCAGCAGAGTGAAATATCTGGGTGTCCTCCTGGATAATAAACTCAGCTGGAAAGAACATATCTGTACTCAGAGAAATAAAGTGTTTGCCTCTATGTGGGCATGCAGGAGAGCTGTGGGCAGGACATGGGGACTCAATCCTAAAATGATGCTCTGGCTCTACCAAATAGTTCTACTTCCGAGACTGTTATACGCTGCGGTCGTTTGGTGGCCGAGGGTGAGTAAGACGGAAACAAGGAACCTGTTGAAAAGCCTACAGGGAACCTTCCTGAGGGCTGCAACAGGAGCCATGAAATCGACACCTACTGAGGCGCTAGAAATAGCACTCAGTATCCCACCCCTCGACCTTAGGGTTGTGAGTTGTGCTACCACAACTGCATATAGACTAAGGTGCCAACTAGAATGGAAGATGACGGGCCAAGGCCATACAAGGCTTAGCCTAATCAATGATCGACCCTTCATAGGTAAGACGGATAGGATTCCTAGGAAGTATCAGATCAGGAAAACTTTCAGAACGAGTATACCACCCAGACAGGAGTGGCTAGACTCGAAACGTAAACCAGGACCAAGAGAGGACTACTGGTTTACGGACGGCTCTGGCTTCAATGAAAGTTTTGGGGCAGGCATCTACCGTCTGAAAGATGGCTTCGGAGAGAGTTTTCCGCTGGGCCATCATTCAACCGTCTTTCAAGCAGAGATGCTGGGCATACTTAAGTGTGCAGAGTATCTGAACGCGAGAGACACAAAAAAGATGAAAATATTCATCTGCAGTGACAGCCAGGCGGCGATACACGCCCTGGAAAAACCCACTACAGAGTCACAGGTGGTGTGGGAATGCATGCAGGCATTGGACACACTGGGTAAAAACAACCGGGTCACCGTAACCTGGGTGCCAGGTCACCATGGGATTCTGGGTAATGAAGAGGCAGATAAGCTGGCCAAGGAGGGTACAGAAAGTGTGCCCTCACACGGCCTGCTTGGCATGCCCTTCGCAGTGGGAAAAACTCTTATTAAAGATCATTTCCAGCGGGATCATGTCAGGCGTTGGGAGAAAGTTGCGACCTGCAGACAAGCGAAACTGCTTATGAGAGGGCAACTAAGAGTTAGGACCAGAAAGCTTCTGGAGTTGCACAGAGGGGATCTGAGGGTAGCAGTAGGGCTCCTTACGGGTCATACAGCTCTCAGAGCTCATCTGTTCAAGATGAAACTTGCAGAACAAGAAGACTGCAGACTGTGCGGAGGCGATAAGGAGGGCGTCATCCACATTTTATGTGAATGCCCCCTATTAGCACTCCGTCGCTATAAAATCTGGGGCCAGGCTTTCCTGAAACCAGAGGACTTACAACAAGCGGCTGTCACCAGCCGTATTAGCCTAATGAGAAACACAGGGCTGGGGCTGTGTGACTGACCGAAACTAAGGCGGAAGTTACAAAAGATCGTATGATTTAGGTGACTCTGGGCGCTTTAAGTGACCAGCCGCACTTTTTTTCTATTCTAACTTGGTCAAGTTCTCATCATGCATCATCCGATCATGTCTACTTGATCAGAACGTGATCTGAACCCGCCTGTAGTTTTTCGGATCCGATCTGCTGGATTAGAACTTGGTCAGATTCTCATCAGGCATCATCTGATCATGTCTACCTGATCAGAACTTGATCTGAACCCGCCTGTAGTTTTTCGGATCCGATCTGCTGGATTAGAACTTGGTCAGATTCTCATCAGGCATCATCTGATCATGTCTACCTGATCAGAACTTGATCTGAACCCGCCTGTAGTTTTTCGGATCCGATCTGCTGGATTAGAACTTGGTCAGATTCTCATCAGGCATCATCTGATCATGTCTACCTGATCAGAACTTGATCTGAACCCGCCTGTAGTTTCTCAGATCCGACCTGCTGGATCAGAACCTGGTCAGGTTCTCATCAGGAATCACCGGATCAGTCGAACCTTACAAAAACCTGATCAAGTTCTGATCGTGCTTCAGGTGGGCCTGAAGCAATTTCCACTTGGACGAGTGTTTTTTTTACAGTTCTATCACTCCCCCCAGCCCTTCGATAAAATGTTGATAGAAAAATTTTATTTACACATACTTGAATGAATTTGAAACAGCACATTTGAAGAAACTATCAAAAAGCTCACTTTCAGGGAAATTCATGAAAAATTCAAAATTTTCAACAATCATCATAAAAATTAAATCAACCAATATAGCTACCGTAATCATCTTTTAACTTCGACTTAATGGCATTAAAACAAACATTTTAAGCTATGATTGACTTCATTTCAAGCATGATATTCAATGATATCCTCAAAATTCTGATTGTCAAAAAATATAAACTTTTTGAAACTTTTCGAATAAATTAAAATAACGATTATTGCTATCGCCTTTATCTTCCAACTCGGTCAAAGGGACATCCAAACAAATTTTTTAAGCCATCATTCAATCGATTCAGAACATCTTTCTTTTTGTTATCGTGGGATAACCGATTTTCGCAAAAATTCAAAAATTAAAAAAAAAATCGATGACTTGAATTTCAATTAATGGCGATCGATAAAGCTCCACAATAGCTACATTTAAAGGAAAATGATGCGATTCAATCCATTCATTAGCGAACAATTGAAGAAAAACTTTACCGCACACATACGTACGGACATGGTCTAAAAATTACATTTTCAGAATTTTTGAATCATAATAAATCGATATAGCACAAAAAATCCCAAACTTAAATTTGAACGATTACAATGCTTCCATTCCGAAGGAAAAAATATTAAAAAGTTTCAGCCCACCTATTTTGGATATAAAATTGCGTGTGACTGTATGGTATGGGGCGGTAATGTGCTAGGCCCTGTGCAGCAGACAATGTCGATGGGTGCACTGAATAGACGTGCCCAATCGTTGCAGAGTCTGGAGCAAAGGGGTGAATTTAAGAGGTGGAATGAAAATTAAACGGAAAATACAACTCGACTGGGGGCATAGAATACGTAGCACAGTGTATATCGAATACATGCGCAAGACTGGTTTTGGGGTATTGTATTCTGGAGACTACAATGCCGTAATAATTTCTCTCCTCGGTGCACTCAACTGCCAAAAGAATACTGTCTACCCCCAGGGGAGCATCTTTCGTCATTAAGACTGTTTCTCTATTACAGTTCATTTTAGTTCTTCGTAATTAGAATTCACTATTCAGTGCATTCGAAAAAGTTACGTCGCTGGGGGTATCTAACAGCGTTGGACCTAATTTTTTTCCTGTGCCATTCTTAGAAATAATTCAATTACAAAAAGACGAAACTCTGGATGATCGTAATTTTTTCGGAGTTATAGATTTTTGTTAATATTTTTCGCGGAACTTGAATTTTTTAGGGATATTGTTCATAAGAAATGTTTGTTTTTTGTCTTTCCATTTTCTCTTGAACGATTTTATGAATCGTTTGAAATTTTTACTGAATTTTTTCTAGCATCAAATCTACGCAATTCATATTTTTTATATTTTTGTCACTATTTTTAGCGTGATAGAGAAAACAGCCTTAAAACATAAAGTTTCTCATAAAATTTATTGAGATGATATACTGAATGTTATTTGAAGTTTCGTTGGTAACACCGAATCAACTTTCGAGTAGTAATTGGCGCTATTCCCGTTAATTAATGGAGCTCCTGAATGGAATAATTGTTCTGGTTGAGTGAGACAATCTGTTAAAACTTAATGATCAACTAGAGGGATTTCCAATTAGAAAAATATGAATACTCGCAGTTCAGTCGATGGACTATGAAGCAAATGAAACTCAATCACATACGAGTACACTGAGAGAAAAATCGACACAATATCACAAAAATCATATCTTCAGCGAAAAACATCGCATACATATTTGATCAATTTATGATACGTTTTAGACAAGAAATCGATGCTCTTCGAGTTAAGAAGCAATCTACTGAATGAGAAGTTGATGTCTTTTTAGAAACGAGATATTATTCCTTAAAAGACAAGAATAGTTTGATAGAAGGAAAAGAAGAAGAGTTTGATTCCCTTCGAACTCAAAGCGATTGAACGTAAGCGATGGTTATATATTTTTTTAATCTGGAGGTTTTCCTCTGCATAAACTCTCTATTCATTCAATATGAAAGTCTCTGATTCATGCTTCACGGAATCGAAGCTTTTAATATTTTTAGTCATTTTTGCTTCCGAATGGAAGCCTTGTAATTGCAATTTTTTAAGATTTTCTAATTTTGTATGGAGATGATTCAGGGTGGTATGAAACATCGAGAAATGCAATTTTTAGCCACTGTCCGTATGTATGTGTGTATGTATGTGTATATGTGCGTGCGTTTGTCCAGAACTGTGTCAATAACTCCAGAACAATAGGTACTAAAAAGTTGAAATTTTGGCTCATAGTTGGTACCAATGAGACACAAATCTGTGCCAAATTTCAGCTCGATCGGTTTAGTAGTTCTTGAGATATAGCGATTTCTCAGAAATCGTTTTTTGCAAATTTCTCCGGAACAGCTGGGCCAATTTAATTTTTTTTTTTCAAAATATTTGTCGCGATAATACCTATCTTATTACATGAGAATTTAATCTCGCCCCTATGGGAAAATGATTTTTATTGGCATTTTTTTATTTTTTGACAAAATTGCTTGTTTTGACGATAACTTGAAAAATAATTGAGATAGAAACTTCAAATTTTGTACGATTGTAGGTCTTATGATATCAAAGTTTGGTATTTTGGATGAGTGAAATCGGACAAGTAGTTCCAGAGATATTTAACTTTGAATGTGAAACTTTGTTTCTCAATATCTCAAAAATCACTCAGCAAAATTCAATTTTTTTTTTCAAAATACTCGTTATAATGGTGGCTATTTGACCTCATCAAAATATGAGTATCATTTCATTGAAAGTTTTTGAGATATTACCATTTTTCTATTTTTACGTGGCCAGTTTGCTCATGCATGCTGTAATACGATTGAAAGTTTATTTGTCGATTCAAAATTTCGGGTTATGATCGATACTATCTAGTTACACAACTCAGGTGAATTTTGGGATTGATTGGCTTAGTAGTGCTTAAGATGGAACGTTTCATGAAAAATTGTGTATTACGTTAATTACCGTGTCGTTCTTTGGTCATCGGATTTTTCATCATAATTACTTGAAATGTCATGTCATATGAAGATCTAATATTTTTCTGAGATTTATAGCTTCATGTAGCTGCATTTATTTATTTCAAAATGGTAGAAGAATTCATTTGAAATCTCTAATCGATTACGTATTGTCTGATCTCTGTAAAAATCTCTATCGATTTACGTGTTGTCTGATTTAATGTAAATACACAAATGGGGACATATGCTTTCTGTAGGGTTCATCGGTATAATTTCTTGAGGTCTAAAATCATCTATTTTACTCCATTCGCCCTGTTTGAGAACACATGCGTTGTAATGGCCTATCGCGTGAGAGGTAATAATCTCCGGGTTTATGAAATTGACGATCCCTGCTAGACAATATGTTGCATCGTGTATATTCAAAACTTTGGGGATAGCATTCAAAGATACTTGCAGCTTATGGTCTGAAGGACATTCTACGAAGAGATGTTTATGGAAAACGACTGATTCATGGTGATAATCATGATTCCTTAAACATTGGAGTGTTTGACTTGAGATTTCCTGAATAGTGATATTTAAAACGCTCAAAAATCGTTATAAGAAAATTGAAATGATGCTTCTATGTTTGGTTTGATCAAAACTTCATTTTTAATCAGAGGACCACATGAAGGGCAATTTAAATGCGTAGAATAGCTGTATATTCTCTTGGAAATCTTTTCACACAAAATTGTTACATTGACAGCAGAGTTAAGAATAATATGGTTGGCGTATGATTCACTTTTGTCAAAAAAGCCTCTGTATTTTAAAAATATGTCCAATCTTCTTTCATAAATATCAAAGTTATCATTGACATTGTCTGAACACAACATTTTTACGAAATTTAATTCGCCGATTGCTGAGGAGTCGACTGCAATTTTAAATCGTGAATGACTTTTATAGAACACATGCGTTGTAATGGCCTATCGCATNGAAAAAGAAAGAATTACAATTAAATGTGACTGGATAAGTTATTATTTCTCTAAAAAAGTTATTTTTTCCCAAAAAAATTAATACCGGAAAATTATTTCCAAAAAAAATTTGCCAAATAATTTTTNCCGATTGCTGAGGAGTCGACTGCAATTTTAAATCGTGAATGACTTTTATAGAACACATGCGTTGTAATGGCCTATCGCATACTTTTGATCAGTTTCGAAACAGCAATGAAACGCTTGCTTGGATTGAAGCCTAATCCGCATCTTAGAATGCGATCTGTCTCAATGACTGGTTCCGACTCGCATCCACTCGTGGTTTGATTGATCAAGACAGAATCAGCATTGATAAAGCCTCATTGAATTCGGACACTTTTTCAAGATCCTGAACGTATCCTGACCGGGGACCCTATCCTATGGTTCCCGCACTTATTCCCTAAGAAAAAAACTTCCGGAAAAAATTTCCCGGAATTATTTTTTTCCGGAAAAAATTACTTGGGAAATTTTTTTTTCCGGAAAAAATTACTTGGAAATTTTTTGTTTCGGAAAAAATTACTTGGGAAATTTTGTTCCCGGAATTTAATTCCTTTTTTTTTACTTCCTTGGAAAAAATGTCAGAAAAAAAAATAGAATCCTAGCTGGAAATGTATTGAATGGTGCGATAGTAAAATTGACGTTGGAAGGGATAGCGACAATCGACTGGAGATTAATTTCCCTCACTTATGACACTGTTTCGTGTAGTGTTTATATTGTGCCGTGGCTAATACCCAAATATATATGTATCCTTGGGAATTTCGTGAGCTCAAAATTATTTCCATTAACGCAATTCAAGTGATATTCGGTCACATTAATATTTTTTTGACTATTATAATATTTACAGTGGTTTAGTTCACATTAATATTTTTTTGACTATTATAATATTTACAGTTATCAACAATTATTATTTTCCGCAATAAAAAAAGAAAGAATTACAATTAAATGTGACTGGATAAGTTATTATTTCTCTAAAAAAGTTATTTTTTCCCAAAAAAATTAATACCGGAAAATTATTTCCAAAAAAAATTTGCCAAATAATTTTTTCCGGAAAATATTTTTTCTCAAGTAGTTTTTTCCTGAAAACATTTTTTTACAAATAATTTTGAAAAAAAAGTATTTTTCCAAGAGATTTTTTCCAAAAGATTTTTTCCAAAGGAAAAAAGTGCGGACACCCTTTTATAAGCTGAAATTAATATCTGGATGAGACTATCAAAGCCACATGTATTGTGTAAATGAAATCAGATATTTCCACGTTGAATGATGCCAGTTTTATTACCATTTATGAGAACTTTCATACCATTAATTGTACCAGTTTCATGTTCATCACTGTAGCATGTATTGCATGATAGCCTATATTTTTTTTTTTTGTGGCAGTATTACATTTGAAGTCTTTATTGGTTGATTGGCATTTCATTTAGTTGATGAAGTTGTTGTTTGATAGTTATTATCCACTTTTTTGTTGGGCGATGATTTTTCGTTTTTTTTCATTTTTTCATTCTTGTACGTACAATATTAAAAAAAAAAAAGAAAATGGCAAGTTGAAATTAGGCGTGATTATAGTTTTTACAATAATGAAGATTCATATTTTGGATAGGTGCAATCGTGCGGAACTATTTCGCAGATATTTAACCTTTTGTGTAAATCTATTCCGTTAAAAGATTGAATATCTTTCTGTAGACACTCGGTGGCATGTGGTTATGGTTGTATATCTGTCACAAGGGCAGGGAATTGCTACGGATCCATTCGGAAGCGTACGACCAATGGAATTGGTAGAAATAAAAAAAAAAGGAAGAACTAATAACGCAAAAAGTAATGGTATGCCTTCTGTCGGATGGGCTCGAACCCCTGCTTGTTTCATCTTCTAACACGAAAAAACCGATTTCTTGTGGCAAGAAATTCTCACTTTATCATGAAATATTCATGTCCAAGTCATGAACGCTTCACCCAAATCTGACGTCTGATATATTATCCGGAATTCTTATCCCAAAAAATTTGTCCTCAAGAGATGAAATATTTTGCGCAAAAAAATAGTTTTGTGATATTATGACGTATTTGTGATATTTCTATCAGTGAAATTGAATATATCCCGCTCATCCCAATATTCTAAACTGCACGTTTAATATTAGTTTAAAGACTATTGTATGATAATTCAACCCTATAGTCAGGTACACATAAAATGAACATGAATAAAGAATTAAACAACTAAATGGATATTAAATGAATTTTTAAGTCCTTTTAGTATTAAAATTACCGAGGCTTTGGAGGAATTTATTCGGTTTGTCAAAAAAAAATCAAGGGAGTACTTATTAAGAGGGAAAATGTAGATTCATATAACTGAGTTGTAGAAAAATGCTGGAATCGGTCGCAGCTGGTGCAACAAAAATCATTGCAACAGTATATGTAGAGACGGAGTTGGGGCAGCATAAGCAGGGGGACGCTAGGATGCTGACACGCAGCGTTGTTCGTAATCGAGGTAAACAAGTGTGGCATTGAACACTTTGGCGATAAAAAGCCACAGCAAAAAGGGAAGCCATTGTTGACGTCTCTCTTATTTTTTCTTTAGTCTCCATTCGATTTTGCACTGGATAGGGGAAGCTCACTTGACGATGTGTGGTATACGGTAAAGACTATACGTATATCCATGTGGACGAGCTGAGAGTGAATACGGTGTAAAGTATACTTCCGGTCATGAGGTGGTTCAACAGGTCAGATCAACGGGAGGAGCCAGATGGAACCACTTCCGCTGGACGACACACTCACGATTCACCAATTACCAAATATGTATTCTCGACCAAAATATAAATTCGTTGTGAAATCAAAAATCACAACACCGCTGGTGAAAATTTCTGTTATATTTAATCTAAAATTTAACATGCATTAATTTAATTTTTAATGGAGAGGGCGGTAAGGTAATGTCTGATATTAATCCAATCTAGCTGGCAAAATCAGTACCGTCCTTCTTTCAATAATTGCCATGAATATAATGATAGCTAGAAACTAATTCTGATTTCTGAGATAATTTTTTTTCGTTCTTTATAGCTCTCTGACCCAAAAAGGGGGATTTATTCTTATTACTCTGAAAATTAAATGTGGAATTTTGATGATTTGTCAATGTTTTTCGACTTCTGGAATCATCTTGAAACGTTTCTGAAGACTTGTGCGTGTGTTTGGACGTTTTCTCCTGAACGAAGGCAACGATCAATTTTTTTACTATACAATCGATGCAGAAGAAGGGGGAATTTCTTTTGTCTTCATATCGCATAGCTATTTTTGCAAATAAATGTGGACGTCCGCATGAAAAGGGCCCAATTTGTCGATTCTAGTTTCGGAGATGTTCACGTTTTTGTCTCCGTAACTCCCATTGACACCAATGTTAAATAATTTTTTTGATCTTCTCTGTCGATGTCACTTTTCACGCTATCAGGATCATTTTGGGCTCAAAATGCGCAGAATGGTATCAATATTACCGAAGTATCCATAACTCCGTATCGACAAAGTAGGCCCTTTTCATGCGGACGGCCACAAATTAGCAGTGTTCTTCGAAATGGCCATTTTGTACATCATTATATTTTATCGTGTATTGTACCAACCAGCGTTGGTACACTCGAGCTAGCAAATTAATATCACTCGAGATATTCAAATAATTTTATATTTATTGTGATTGGATTTCTTAATAATTTCTTTTCGACTCTTTTAATTAGTTTATCGAAATTTTGATTTAATTGATTTTTTGAAAGAAATATTACTGTTTATTTTTTGGGATGAAATCCCTTTAACACTGACACAAACTGACAATTTAAAAAGACAATATTATGGTTTTTATTTTTACACGATTTTTACTGATGCAAGCGAGATATACAAAAATGTTTTAGAAAAGATAGAGAGCTAAGGGCTGCTCTGGCTTTCACGACGGTGTTTGGTGTACTGATATTTTCTTAGTTCATTTGCAGAGAGGTTTGAAGAGTAAGAGGAGGGACGTTTGTCTGTAAAGGGAAAATCTGATTGGTCAAGAAAATGAGGCCCAACCTTCGGTGGTGAGAAATTTTAAACTGGAAGGGGAGAGACGAAAAATATCTGTGGATGGAAAATTTTAGATATTTTGAAACTCATAAACTTCATCCCTTAGAGGAAGACCGATTTTTTGCACGTCCACGGCTGGCAACGGATTAAGTCGTAGACGGCGCCCGGGCGCTGAATATTCCCGGAGAGACCCTTTTGTACCCGGTCAGTGCGCGACGTAGAGAACTGTCTAAAGTAGGGTTGGAGTGTAATAAAACAATTTTGGATTCACTTTGGGCCTCACGAGAAGACCCAAAGTGTTAGAAAATGTGTAAACACAAGGGAAGCTACATTTGACCAATGTACACTGGAAAGCATTTCTTGAGAAAAGAGAGGAGAAGGTGTTAGATTTCTTGTGATAATTTTTATATAAATCAAATGAAAAAATGATGCGATCTATACTATCTCGAAACTTCTATAAAATGATATTAGGAAACCTTTTTTCATTCATATTGGCCGCAATTTGAAACACTAAATTTGAAGAAACTTCTACATTCAGAGAACTTTTAGAAAAATTCGAAATTAACATAAATCATCATGAAAATCCAACCAATGGATATATCTTTCAAATCCGATGGGGTGGCAGTGAAAAAAATATTTTGAGTTATGATTGAATTAATTTGAACCGTGGTATCCAAAGATATCTCCGGAATTCTGATTTTCAAAAAATACAAAATTTTTGCAAATTATTCTGCAGGTTAAATTAACAATTATTGCTATCGCTTCCATCTAACAAATTTTTGAAGTGATCCTTCAATGGATTTAGACCATTTGAAAACGAAATGTAGGAGTCTCGAGTAGAGTCATCATCGCAGATGGTTAATATTCATTTATTTGTGACGAAAGCAATTTCCCACTTGTTTTCCAATGTTTTCATAATCCGTTCAATGGATAGTAAATGGATACATACCTTTGGAGCCTAACGAATATTTTGAGAACAAAAAATTGTCTATATCGGATGAAAACTGAGGCACTTGGACGATTCCAAAGGTACAAAAAAAACTCCGAGACTATTTTGGGCATTAATTTTGCATCAGAAGCCCGAACGGGTGAGCCACTCAAAGTACTAGAGAAGATTTCCGCATCTGTCACGTATAAATTATCAATTTTCTCCAAAAATCAATAGTATTCTTGAGATCCCAAAGAACATTTTTTACTTGAAACTTTTTTTAATATGAATCAAAATGGCGAAAATATTCAAACAATTAAAATGGCGAACGTATTTAACAATTAAATTGTTAATAACTATTGAATTATTAGTAAAAAAACTTATTCGCTAAAAAATTACAGATTCGGTTTCAGGACATCAAAATATATAAGATACGTAGGGGAAACCGGGGCAAAGTGGAGCGGTGGGGCAAAGTGGAACGTCGGGGCAAAGTGGAACGGTAGCAAATTTTTTCCTTGAGAGGTCAAACACGCTTAAGGGTCAAACAGGGAAGTAATCGGAAGGACCAACAGTTGTTGAGGGTCAAATAAAAAAAATCACTGCGACTTGTAACCATATTTCGAGTAAGAAGTCTTAAATTAAGAACCGTTGGGTTCTCGAGGGGGTACCAAGATGAAACATGGGAATCTCCAGTTGATAATAATATTAGAGCGACTCTTAGTATATTATGAAGTATTTAAAATAGTATGGAAAATATTGAGGCTCAACCCTTTTTGCTCCTTACGTAGAGGTAAAACCTCGTGTTTCGAGGTTTTGGCTTTTAAATGTTCCTCGCACCACGATTTTCATTCCACTTGAACTGTTTCTTTTCAATGTTCGTTAGATTCCATAGAATGAAACTACTTTTATTTTTTTATTTTTTTTCAATTCAGTCACGAAGCAGTAAAACCGTTTAAGGATATCCAAGTATCTTTTATAGTTTGATACAAACCACAGTATAGATTCAACAATTTTCAATCATCACATTTGTCAATTAAATTGTGTGACAAAAATTTAAAAAAAATCATGGATATTCAGCGTCATTCAAATTATAATTTTGTAGGGAATTATCATTTTTTTAAACATTCCCTTCTTATAAATATATATATATATATATATATACCGTACCTACCACCCGCAATTTTTATGCGAGCGAGGTGTTCCTAAGCGGCCCACCCATCCAAGTACTAACCCAGCTCAACGCTGCTTAGCTTGGATGTCCGCTGGAGCAACACCTCACCCACCTAGCCATTACAGTCGGTTCCCTTCTTATAAATAATTAATTGAAATTGTTTAAACTTTCAGATACCTTATTTTTTTAGGCATGGAATCGATATCTGGTAAAATTCTGAATATGAATAAATTTTTCGCCTTTCCGAACAAATGATTTTTATCGTGGAAAATTGATTGTTCATACTTTTTTTTTAAAAAATGCTCGTAATTTTCAAAAATTTCAATTTTTCAATTGTTTTATAAATTCCTCCAAAAATGACTCTTTCTAATTTTTTTCACATTTTGAAAATATTTTCTGACGATTCAATATCGAGATTCAAATTCAGACCTTCACATTTTAAATAATAATATCATTGCAAAATGTCTGAAAACTTGAAAGCTCTGATATTCGACGACAAAAGTAGAAAAGCATTTCATTGAGTAAAAAATAGCCGAAGCACTTGGACATCCTTAAGTTGCCTACTCCTTCACCTGAGTTTTTGAGGAATATTGCAGAATGTAAGGGAAATAGCCAAATTTTTGCAATAACCTTTTTTGTAACTCGAATGACAATTATGGTACGAGGAGCATTTTGAAGCCACATACCTGGAAAACTATGTTCTACCTCGACGTATGGGGGAAAAATGAGTTGTGCCCAAAATTTTCGTTACTTTTTAGGTATCCCTTAGTCTATACAGACTCGCTCAACGACTATCCTTATCAACCGAGAACTTCCAAATTCCACCTGGGTTCGAAGTTTCACCCTGGCTTAAGGGGATATACACCACTGTTTGACCCTCAGAAACGTTTGACCTTTCATCTTTTTTCGACTAATAAAGTTAAAAAAAAAGTTGCCCAAAATTCGCTCTAAATTCGTTTTTGCTACCGTTTCACTTTGCCCCGCGTTCCACTTTGCCCCGCCGTTCCACTTTGCCCCACCGTTCCACTTTGCCCCGGTCTCCCCTAAGTTTCAAGACTTTACATCGATTTTATACCTTTTGGCCTCAGCGCATGGACTGTAAGAGTGGGTGGTCCCTTCACTGGTACCTCTCGTGGCGTTTCGTGGCTTATAGGCATGAGGTTAAAATCACGTGTATTTTATAAAAAAAAATCTTAATCCGAAAAGTAGCAGTTTTAATAGTTCATTGATAACTTATTTATGACAAAAAACGCCATAGAAATTTTGATTCAGAGATGTCAATGTTCGGTTTCAGCATGGCGGAATATCTGGAAATCAATAAGAAAATTATATCTAGACCTAAAATATAACTAATCAACCCTTAACACCCCGAACAAATTAGCCCCACCAGGCTGTTTAACAGCCCTGTTTCGGCGTTAGATTGTCCCTTCGACTACTATGAATTTAACTCGGCCCTCAGATCCAAAAATGATAGCTCGGCTCCTGGACTTGACGGTATAACGTACCAACTGTTAAAAAGACTCCCAGTCAATCTCCGATTAGTTCTCCTTGATACCTTCCATAAAATGTTTCAAACTGGAGATTTTCCCGAGGAATGGAAACACGCATTCGTACATTTTGTTCCGAAAGCGAATAGTACAGATGTCAGACCAATAGCACTGACGTCAAGTGTCGGTAAATTATTTGAAACGTTAGTGAAAAATCGAATACAATGGTGGTGCGAGTCCGAAAACATAATTCCAAACTGTCAAACTGACTTCTAGTCATAAATGTAGAGAATAATTTTAAAAATCAAGAACAAACAATAGCCACATTTTTAGATGTAAAGGGAGCCTTTGACAATGTTAATCCAGATATACTATACCACCACCTTACCGATATCCAATGCCCAATTAATTCGATTAGATTTATAAGATTTCTAACGCACGAGAAATATCCCGAGTGGAAATTGCTTCAGGCCCACCTGAAGCATGATCAGAACTTGACCAGGTTGTTGTAAGGTTCAACTGATCCGGTGATTCCTGATGAGAAGCTGACCAAGTTCTGATCCAGCAGATTGGATCTGAAAAATTACAGGCGGGTTCAGATCAAGTTCTGATCAGGTAGACATGATCAGATGATGCTTGATGAGAACCTGATCAAGTTTTGATCCAGTAGATCGGATCCGAAAAACTGCAGGATGATTCAGATCAAGTTCTAAGGTCGGCTGCCTGATCCCAATTTGATCAAATTCGGATTTGATGTCTTTGATCGGCATTTGAACGGGGTCAGTTGAAGAGAAAATGATCAGATTCAGATCCGGTCCACTTGACATTAATTTTAATAAGTTTTTCGGATTATTGAATTAACTATTATTATACTATTCAAATTAAGTTTTATCAACCATTATCAATAATTATTTTCAATCTTCAAAAAGGATCATTATAATATAATTAAAATAAATTAAATTAATTTAATTTGATGAATTTAATTTAATTAATCAATTTAATTAACAGTCAGCTCTTCTCAAATGTACAGAAGGGAGGGATGATGATGTCGTAAATACGTATTAGAGGAGTATCAAATTTACACGCAAATGATCTTGAAAAAAACCATTAGGTTAGAAACAGTAAAAATAACAATTGATTTGATCGAGATATCTCCTAGTCCGGTGGGGAAATTTCTCGGTATACAGTTTGATGAAGAGCTCAATTTCAAATATCAAATAAGCAAAGTACAAGAAAAAACATTAAAGTCCTCAACATCATTAAATTCCTTAGACGTACGTGATGGGGATCTGATCCCCTAACCCTCAAAATATTGTACAAATGTTCCATCAGATCTATCATTGACTACGGCTTGTTTATATACATCCCCAACTCCCAAATTCACGTTAATAAATTAGTCAATCCAATACCCAGCGATTCGACTAGCCTTAGGATACAGGAGATCGACTCCTACCCACATCCAGCTCGGGAAATGGAAGCTTACATTGATAAGAGACCGTGCTGAATTCCTGTGGAAAATGTTCTTGATTAAGGCCCTATGAAATCGCAGGTCAATAATTTATCAAACAATACACGACCTATTTGAATTAGGTGATGTATTATAACAAATTAGAAATAGATTACTGATTCAGTGTGTAAAAGAGATGTTACCCCTACAACAACAATTGTATGTCGACAAAAATCACATTTTTACTTACTCATTTCATGCATACATGCAACCCACCGAAATAAATGTAGAAATAGGGAGGAAGGCTCAGGAAGACAAAAATCCTAACTCCCTAGTTACAAACGAGCTCTCTCGATCGTATGAAAATTACTGCTGTATTTACACTAATGGGAGTAAAGACCCTGAGAGTGGATACGTAGGGGCAGCGTGCATATATGCCCGGAGTTGAACATCGAAATGTCTACCACACTTAGTAACTATGCATCAATTTACATCGCAGAATGTATTGCTCTTAGTCTTCGCATTATCCAAGAGAACCCAGAACGAAAATACGCCATACTCTCGGACTCCCTCAGTGCTCTACAACCCAGGTAGGAAGAAACGAACGGGCCGAGCTCGGTCCAAGCCCGGCGACCGGGCTGCCGAACTTCGGGGCCCGTTCCTCCGCCAGGACCGCGCCGGACTTGGTTGAGACCTGGAATGATAACATGGGGCCAGGCCTGGGCGCCGATTTCGGCCCATTATTGGTTGCCAGTCGTTGGCCAGGCTCAATTAAATATTACTTAATTACATCGTCGCATTAAAATCAAAGGGGCGTAAGTGCCAAAAAACCCATTTTAAAGGTGAAAGGGGCGTATGTTCCGAATTCCTGTTTTTTCGGTTTTTCATGAAATTTCTGACCAAAAATCTGAAAAAAAAAAAAAAATTCTAGGAAAAAGGCGTAATTGCTATATTTCAACGGGAAAGGGGCGTATCTCCACACTTACGCCTGTTTCATTTCATTCAAAAAATGACACTTACGCCCTTTTTACATTATGTGTTGTGCACTTCGGATGACACATTTCATGTTGAAATAAAACGAAAAGGGCGTAAGTCCCACATACGCCTCTCTCTCATTATATCTTAGGTCTACTCGCGATAATGAGTTTTATATTGTTATATCAACATAAAACGCTTTAACTATTTTCTTCTTCCTTTATGGTCTCATTTTCTTCCGAAGTGTTCAAAGCAGTCACGACTCGAAATTTCATACAGATAATTTCCTGAAATTCGCAGTCATAATTTAAAAAAATGAAATAAATTAATGAATGAAATCGAATAAATTTAGAAGAAAATTTTAGAAAATTTTAGTTTAGTTACTGATATTTCTCATGAAATTGTTTCATTCAAGCAAAAAATCAAAGGGAAATAATTTGAACATTCATGATGAGAGGGAGGGAGGGGAGGTTAATGTAGAATCAAATATTATTTATTATTAGGGCTGTAGTGCATGTGATTCCGTTTATACTTGATGAATCAATAGGAACGAACAGTAACAAATGAAGGGACATATATATTGGAGTTACGCCCCTCTGTGATTATTGCTTCAAAAACAAAGGGACGTATGTGCCTGAGTTACGCCCCTTTGGAATTATTCATTCTCAATATGAGCTAGAAAAGAAAAAAAGGATAAAAAGAAAGAGGCGTATGTGCTGGAGATACGCCCCTTCAGTACTTGCTAGTCGGACTTACGTCCATTTGCCGCTTCAGAAATTTGTCCACAAAAAACCTTTCATAAGTTGAGAAAACTCCATTTCGAAGGAAAAAAAAACATACGCCCCTTTGGTATTAAGAGAAAAAAAATCTCAGAGAAATGGCCCTTACGCCTCTTTGATTTTAACGCGACGTCATGAATATGATATCAGTGATTGAAATACAAATAATTCAATTTTACTCCTGAGCATTCGTAACAGGTTCATTGATGATTTATCTAACATTCATCCATGAATGTTGAAGGCTGTCTGAAGAAAAAAATCAATACCGACATGCGATTGGCGACGGACTGGCTACCAAACTGTCCATGACAATTATCAATAATAACAAAATCAAGATTAACTTTTTTAGGATGATTTTTAGTTTTAGTTGCGTCCTACCAACCAAACCCTAACGCAAACGCGTTGCTGAAAAACCTATTTTGTTAACTTGAAATATTACCCTAACGCGGGCTCAAACCCACGACCTCACGACTACTAATCCGACGCCCTAACCACTAGCCTACCGCGCAATTCGTAAAACATCTACTTTAAATCGTCCATATTAATTTCATCTCGGTTTTATTCGACTTGAACGTTTTATTATTCAGTTGATAGAGATATTAAGTGATTCAATTATAGTTTAATCGGTCAATTAATTCAATAATGCATAACAATAAAAAAAATTGTTAATTACAATAATAATTGTAACAATGATGATTAATGTTAAATGACGATTCTTCTTCTTTTCGTAATAATTAGCGAATAATATGTGACTTCAATACCTACAATGTCACCATTTTTTTACGCCTACACCCTTAAAATTTTACCCTCAAGATTCCACCCGTACCGTTCAACCCTCACAATATCAGCCTGATGATTTTTTCGCCCCTTTCCATTATTGCGATTTAACCCTTACAATTTTACTCTTCAGATACTACCCTTATGATTCCACCCCTATGATTCCATTCTCATCTTACCCTTCCGACTTAACCATTGCAATTACAGCAACGGCTGGAGCCCAATGACCCAGCATACCAATGTTCGGTCAAGGCTGGGCCAGATCTGTCAACTAAGGCTTGGTTACCCGCCCTTTCCCCGAGGGTCAAGCCTCGGTCCTCATGCATGGCCGAACTTCGGTCCAAGCTTGGGCGCACAGACCTGGCATCCCCAGGCTTGTGCGAGACTTGGCCCGTTTTTCCAACACTGGCATTTCCTACCTGGGAAGGCCTCAACTCTAGTAGATTAACAGTGAAATCAAACCCCTATATAACGGACATTAGAGAAAAATATATCAAAATTATCAAAAATAGTCAAAATCATACAGAAATGAAATTTTTGTGAATTCCATCCCAGCGAGGCATTGAAGGCAATGAGAGAGTCGACAGAGTGGCTGGTAATGCGACTAATGAGTACATAAATGAATATCGCATCCCTCACACCGACTACAGAAGCTAATTTAAAAGAGAAGAATACCTTCGAACAATGAATGCGATTACGTCACAAGTGTGCATGCATAAAAAAAAACCGAAAGGTGTAGGCTACTTCAATATGTACTACAAGGAGTCTTCAAGTCCATGGTATAAACATTGCAAGCTCTCTAGAGAGAGCATTATTACTGTCAAGCGTATTAGAGTAAATCACTATCACCTTGGAGCCTCCTTGTATAGAATAGGTATCATTAAGGAACTTCCGCAGTAAGTATACTTGGTGAAAATTTCGAAATGATATAAAGACGCCATATTTGGATCATTTGTTATTGAGCACATTCAAAAACTATTCCCAAAATTTCAAGTACCTTGTCCACCCCATTTTCGAGATATATATAGTCAAAAATGGAAAAAACACAAAAATTGAATGTTTGGCGATGCATATCTCAAAAATGGGGTGGACTAGGGACTTGAAATTTTGGGAATATCTTTTTAATGTGGTGAACAACATATGATCCAAATATTGCGTCTTTATACCATTTCGAAATTTTCACCAAGTATACTTACTGCGGAAGTACCTTAAGGAGAGACCGCGGTGAAATTTGAAAGTCTTGGCTCGGTCTTAAGAGCCATTGGACGACTTTTGATATATGAAGGGATATATAAAAAAGTGAAAAAAATTTCGGACCCGAACCGTTTTGCCCCGTATATCCACCAAAAACGTCGTTTTTCACGTTTTTAGCTTAGAAATGCTTCTTGCACCACAGTTTTCATCCGATTTCAACTTTTTTTTTTTGAAATGTTCGCTATACTCCAACGTACAAACCCAAGTATCCGTTTTGCTTTATATTTATCAGATCATGAGAAATAGTTATTTTCATCACAAGGTCCACAAAGTATTTTCTGACGAATGTGGCTTTGTAGGCCGAGCCGAAGGCGAGGCCTATAATCACATTCGCCAGAAAACACTTTTGGACCGTGTGATGAATGCAATTTTTCCGAGCGAAGCGAGGTTAGAATCGCGGTTTACCGGGTCTTCTCACGAAAATGATTTTTTTAGTTTCTATTTTTTTTCCGCTTTTTAGCAAATGCTAAAATTAGTTGTTTTTCGTTATTCCACGTTGTAATCATACGTAATCGAAATATTATAACAAAAACAAAATGGGCGGAAAACAACGAATTTTAGCATTTGGTAAAAAGAGGAAAAAAATGAAAACTAAAAAAAAACATTTTCTCATGATCTAATTAATATAAAGCAAAACGGATACTTGGGTTTGTTCGTTGGAGTATAGCGAACATTAAAAAAAAAAAAGTTGAAATCGGATGAAAACTGCGGTGCAAAGAGCATTTTTAAGCTAAAAACGTGAAAAATGACGTTTTTGGTGGATATATAGCATTTTTTAAAATAATTCTACACTTTTAAATCACATTCTTTAAGAAAATTACATACCTGCTCTACATATTTATAGTCTGTTGCCTCCGCAAATTTTTTTATGGCGAAGGGGGGGGGGACAGTTCTTTGCTCTCAGCTTTTCGTTGAATTTCATTCTCTGCTGGTGATACTTCGGGCACTTCCATAGAATATGGTCGAAATCTTGTGATTCTGCACCACATGGACAACTGGGATCGTTAAGGGAAGACCGCGGTGAAATTTGAAAGTCTCGGCTCGGTCTTAAGAGCCATTGGATGACTTTTGATATATGAAGGGATATATAAAAAAGTGAGAAAAATTTCGGACCCGAACCGTTTTGCCCCGTATATCCACCAAAAACGTCATTTTTCACGTTTTTAGCTTAAAAATGCTCCTTGCACCGCAGTTTTCATCCGATTTCAAATTTTTTTTTTAAATGTTCGCTATACTCCAACGAACAAACCCAAGTATCCGTTTTGCTTTATATTTATTAGATCATGAGAAAATGTATTTTTTTTAGTTTTCATTTTTTTCCTCTTTTTAAATGCTAAAATTCGTTGTTTTCCGCCCATTTTTTTCCAGCATTTGCTAAAAAGAGGAAAAAAAATAGAAACTAAAAAAATCATTTTCGTGAGAAGACCCGGTAAACCGCGATTCTAACCTCGCTTCGCTCGGAAAAATTGCATTCATCACACGGTCCAAAAGTGTTTTCTGGCGAATGTGATTATAGGCCTCGCCTTCGGCTCGGCCTACAAAGCCACATTCGTCAGAAAATACTTTGTGGACCTTGTGATGAAAATAACTATTTCTCATGATCTGATAAATATAAAGCAAAACGGATACTTGACTCGGATAAAAAAGTTGAAATCGGATGAAAACTGTGGTGCAAGGGGCATTTCTAAGCTAAAAACGTGAAAAACGACGTTTTTGGTGGATATACGGGGCAAAACGGTTCGGGTCCGAAATTTTTCTCACTTTTTTATATATCCCTTCATATATCAAAAGTCGTCCAATGGCTCTTAAGACCGAGCCAAGACTTTCAAATTTCACCGCGGTCTCCCCTTAAGGTACTTCCGCAGTAAGTATACTTGGTGAAAATTTCGAAATGGTATAAAGACGCAATATTTGGATCATATGTTGTTCACCACATTAAAAAGATATTCCCAAAATTTCAAGTCCCTGGTCCACCCCATTTTTGAGATATGCATCGCCAAACATTCAATTTTTGTGTTTTTTCCATTTTTGACTATATATATCTCGAAAATGGGGTGGACAAGATACTTGAAATTTTGTTAAAAAATGATAATATATATTATTTTCTATGGACTAGAGTTTTAAGATAGAGTTTTAAGCACAGAAAAAAGTATTGCTATTCATAAAAAAAAAGTAGAAGCTCTGGCCCTGATATGTCATGATATAATGATATAATTAATGAATAGTGAATAACAACTGTTCTGGCTGTGGGTATCAAAATAGCCTAACTGTATGTGCAAAATGATTGGTTTAATCAGCCTTGTTAAAATATGGCAATTTTTTCAAATATCCATTTTTTGTTGAAAATGTTTCGAAATGTGAGAAAATATGAGCAGATCCACGCCAAATCAGCAGGACGAAAAGTCGATGTTGGAGATTTTCGTTTCAAATTTTTTCTAGAAAGATAGAGATTACATGGAAATTTTGAAAAAAGAACAATTGAAAAATATGGATAATTGAGGAAGTTATTTGAAAATTGCTAGTTTTTGTTCAAAACAATTTTTTTTTTTAAATTGGCCCCAATATCTCTGCGGAGTTTCAAGCTATCAAATCGCACTTCGGCACACTTGAAGAACATGAAAAATCCTTCAAAATGAGACGTCATACATAACATTATCTTCAGTTTGCCGGGGTTTAGCCAATTTTTTTTCATCTGAAATTTTCACGAAAAATGGTCAATAAAATATCAAGAATTTTTGCGCCAATCAAAGTTTGTTTTTTGCCGTAGTTCGGTGGTTATTAATTTTTTCATTGACAAGTATTGAAAATGATTGAAAATCGCTATTATTCATGCCATTATCGACCAAATATGAATGAATATTCAATCCAATATTAGCAAATGGTGAATGTTAGACTCATCATGTCTTCTATTATTCATCTTCAGCAGGGGAGACCGGGTAAAGTGGAACGGTAGCAAATTTTGTTCTTGAGGGGACAAACACGCTTAAGGGTCAAACAGGGAAGTAATCGGAAGGACCAACCGTTGTTGAGGGTCAAATAAAAAAAAAATCACTACGATTTGTAACCATATTTCAAGTAAGAAGTCTTAAATTAAGAACCGTTGGGTTCTTGAGGGGTTGCCAAGATGAAACTTGGGAATCTCCAGTTGATAAGAATATTGGAGCAACTCTTAGTATATTATGAAGTATTTAAAATAGTAAGGAAAACTTTGAGGCTCAACCCATTTTGCCCCTTACGTGGAGGTAAAACCTAGTGTTTCGAGGTTTTGGCTTTTAAATGCTCCTCGCAGCACGATTTTCATTCCATTTGAATTTTTTTCTTTTCAATGTTCGTTAGATTCCATAGAATGAAACTATTTTTCTTTTTTTTTCAATTTAGTAACGAAGCGGTAAAACCGTTTAAGGATATCCGAGTATCTTTTATAGTTTGGTACGGACCACAGTATAGATTCAGCAATTTTCAATCATCACATTTGTCAATTAAATTGCGCGACAAAAATTGAAAAAAAATCATGGATATTCAGCGTCATTCAAATAATAATTTTGTAGGGAATTATCATTTTTTTAAACATTCCCTTCTTATAAATAATTGATTGAAATTGTTTAAACTTTCGGATACCTTATTTTTTTAAGCATGCAATCGATTTCTAGTAAAATTCTGAATATGAATAAATTTGTTACGATTCCGAACAAATGATTTTTATCGTGGAAAATTGATTGTTTATAAATTCTTTTTCAAAAATGCTTGTAATGTTGAAAAATTTCAATTTTTCACTTGTTTTATGAATTCCTCTAAAATTAAACTTTCTAATTTTTTTTTCACAGTTTAAAAATATTTTCTGACGGTTTATTATCGAGATTCAAATTTAGACCTTCACATTTTAAATAATAATATCATTGCAAAATGTCCGGAAACTTAGGGTCATATGGAGCTAAAATGAAAGCTCTGATATTCGACGGCAAAAGTAGAAAAGCATTTCACTGAACAAAAAATAGCTAAAGCACTTGAACATCCTTAACCCTTCAGAACTCGCGCTCAGCCACCGACCTTCATTACTCGCGTGGTGAGCGCTGCGCCGCCCGTGCTTTCAGTAACGCAGCGTTGTCACGTTCATAGGTACGCGCCGAGCGTGCGGCGAGCGGGAAACAGCAACAGCGGAATTGAAAATTTTACATCCTTCGTTACTCGCACTGGGCGGCACGGCGCCGCTTTTGCGTATGAGCCTCAACAATTTATTATTTTTCGTAGCCTTGATGGATTTTCAGCGGATAAGAACCTTGCTAATCCATTCTAAATGATTCAAGCTAGGCATTCTAATTTTTTCAATTTTTTGAAAGCTCACTTTTGCAAGAGGCAAGCGAAAATTTGAAAAAGGCGGCGCGGCGCTTATAGCGCGAGTTCTGAAGGGTTAAGTTGACTTGTCCTTCACCTGAGTTTTTGAGGAATGTTTCAGAGCCTAAAGGAAATAGCCAAATTTTTATAATAACCTTTTTTGTAACTCGAATGACAATTGTGGTACGAGGAGCGTTTCGAAGCCACATACCTGGAAAACTATGTTCTACCTCGACGTGGGGCAAATGGCGATTTTGGGGCAAAATGGGTTGTGCCCAAAATTTTCGTAACCTTTTAGGAATCCCTTAATCTATACAGACTCGCTCAACGACTATCCTTATCAACCGAGGACTTCCAAATTCCACCTGGGTTCGAAGTTTCACCCTGGCTTAAGGGGATATACACCACTGTTTGACCCTCAGAAACGTTTGACCTTTCACCTTTTTTCGACTAATAAAGTTGAAAAAAAGTTGTCCAAATTTCGCTCTAAATTCGTTTTTGCTACCGTTCCACTTTGCCCCGCCCTTCCACTTTGCGCCACCGTTCCACTTTGCCCCCGTTTTCCCTGTTTTTTTGAGTAAAAAATTATTAGTTCTCTAATTATGCAATAGAAATACAATTTTCAAACAATTTTCATTTACTGGTAATCAAGAATTTAATTGAATTAACTCATTTTTTATTATTCAATTGAATATTCACTCACTTGGGTGATAATTACAGGAATAACAGCGATTTTCGGCCATTTTCAATACTTGTTCCACTGAAAAAAATAATAACCGCCGAACTACGGTGAAAGACAAACTCTAATTATTGCCAAAATTCCTTTCATTTTCTTGACAATTTTTGGTGAAAATGTCACATTAAAAAATTTTTTTTTTTTTTGGTAATTAACGATTGAAAAAAACATTTTCTCGTATAAACCCCGTCAAACTGAAGATAGTATGTGACATCTCATTTTGAAGGGTTTTTCATATTCTTTGCGTGTGCCAAAGGGTGATTTGACAGCTTGAAATCCCGCAGAAATATTGAGGCCAATTTGGAAACATTTTTCATTTTTAAAATTTTTTATCTAATCGCCATCTTTTCAGAAAAAATCCCCACCATTGACTCTTTTGGCCTGCTGATTTAGCGTTGATCTGCTCATACAGAAATACGATTTTTGAAGAGGCCGGCATTTTACCTGTATTTCCCAGCCTCATTTTGCCCCGTCTCCCTTATATTTTGGGTCTTTTTTTTGTTTAAAGTGTTCAACTCTGAATTGAATTATTTACACTGCCGCTTATTACAACAATATTGGGTGTAGACCCTCGCCTATAACAGTTATTGGTTTAGCATATTTCATAACATTCTAATTTTTCGTCCTTCCAGCATAACAGACTTGAAATTTTTCAACATTACAAGCATTTTTGAAAAAGAATTTATAAACAATCAATTTTCCACGATAAAAATCATTTGTTCGGAATCGTAACAAATTTATTCATATTCAGAATTTTACTAGAAATCGATTGCATGCTTAAAAAAATAAGGTATCCGAAAGTTTAAACAATTTCAATCAATTATTTATAAGAAGGGTATGTTTAAAAAAATGATAATTCCCTACAAAATTATTATTTGAATGACGCTGAATATCCATGATTTTTTTTCAATTTTTGTCGCGCAATTTAATTGACAAATGTGATGATTGAAAATTGTTGAATCTATACTGTGGTCCGTACCAAACTATAAAATATACTCGGATATCCTTAAACGGTTTTACCGCTTCGTTACTAAATTGAAAAAAAAAAGAAAAATAGTTTCATTCTATGGAATCTAACGAACATTGAAAAGAAAAAATTCAAATGGAATGAAAATCATGCTGCGAGGAGCATTTAAAAGCCAAAACCTCGAAACACTAGGTTTTACCTCCACGTAAGGGGCAAAATGGGTTGAGCCTCAAAGTTTTCCTTACTATTTTAAATACTTCATAATATACTAAGAGTTGCTCCAATATTCTTATCAACTGGAGATTCCCAAGTTTCATCTTGGCACCCCCTCAAGAACCCAACGGTTCTTAATTTAAGACTTCTTACTTGAAATATGGTTACAAATCGTAGTGATTTTTTTTTTATTTGACCCTCAACAACGGTTGGTCCTTCCGATTACTTCCCTGTTTGACCCTTAAGCGTGTTTGTCCCCTCAAGAACAAAATTTGCTACCGTTCCACTTTACCCGGTCTCCCCTGCTGAAGATGAATAATAGAAGACATGATGAGTCTAACCTTCACCATTTGCTAATATTGGATTGAATATTCATTCATATTTGGTCGATAATGGCATGAATAATAGCGATTTTCAATCATTTTCAATACTTGTCAATGAAAAAATTAATAACCACCGAACTACGGCAAAAGACAAACTTTGATTGGCGCAAAAATTCTTGATATTTTATTGACCATTTTTCGTGAAAATTTCAGATGAAAAAAAATTGGCTAAACCCCGGCAAACTGAAGATAATGTTATGTATGACGTCTCATTTTGAAGGATTTTTCATGTTCTTCAAGTGTGCCGAAGTGCGATTTGATAGCTTGAAACTCCGCAGAGATATTGGGGCCAATTTAAAAAAAAAATTGTTTTGAACAAAAACTAGCAATTTTCAAATAACTTCCTCAATTATCCATATTTTTCAATTGTTCTTTTTTCAAAATTTCCATGTAATCTCTATCTTTCTAGAAAAAATTTGAAACGAAAATCTCCAACATCGACTTTTCGTCCTGCTGATTTGGCGTGGATCTGCTCATATTTTCTCACATTTCGAAACATTTTCAACAAAAAATGGATATTTGAAAAAATTGCCATATTTTAACAAGGCTGATTAAACCAATCATTTTGCACATACAGTTAGGCTATTTTGATACCCACAGCCAGAACAGTTGTTACTCGACTATTCATTAATTATATCATTATATCATGACATATCAGGGCCAGAGCTTCTACTTTTTTTTATGAATAGCAATACTTTTTTTTGTGCTTAAAACTCTATCTTAAAACTCTAGTCCATAGAAAATAATATATATTATCATTTTTTAACCACTATTGCATGAAAAAAAATCCATACATACATATTGTAATATCCATTTATTAAGTGTCAGAAGCTTGAAAGAATTCGAGACACAAGAAGGCGAGAGAAGGAGAGTCTCGTTCTCTCGTCATTCTCGAGCTGAGAAATCGAGATCAGAGAACGCTTTTTTTGTCACTCCTACTACGTTCACTTCGTGCCGAAAAGTGATTTTTCGTTTACTTGTAAACACAAAAAGGTACAGTTCGCCATGTGGTGAGACAAGACGGGAGGCCGATGCATTTCGTCTCGTCTCGTCTCGCGGCATCACTCCACATGAAGAAAGTCCACTTTGTCAATATCCCGAGTGGAAATTTTAGTTAGGTCTTGATCAGACACTGATCAAGTTATCATATCAGATTCTGATCAGGTTTGTAACGCTATAAATTTGGATTTTCCACTAGGGAAGTTGACTAGCGTTGCGTGAGGGAAATGTTCATAGCGCGCCTAATGACGGGTTGAAAAATTTGGGGATGGAAATTTTGATTTTCACGATGAATAACGTCCTGGGCAACCAAAAAAAGTTGAGGACAAGGAGTTGAACAACCTACTCAATGAAAATCTCTGTCAAACACAACGGTTTGATACTCTACGGTTTGAGCGCAGGAGCACGCCATCACCCGAGTCCCAAAATTTCGTCAGTTGCAAAACTAAATAACCCAGAGTTCATAAAGAAATACCCGGAGGAATGAATACCAGAAAAATTACTGTGAACCACTGTAGAATGGTTTGATTTTAATGGACCCGGAAAAATTCACATGTAAGCATCGGAAATTTTGTTTGCTAAATACAGGTTTTTTCGTGGTAAATCCGAGAAAAGTTACTGTAGTACTTAGCAAAAGTTCCATTGCCAGCCCGTAAATTTTTCCGGGTGCATTGAAATGAACCATTTTACCATGTAATTGTTATGGTATTTTGTTCTCTACGTAGCGGTAAGTTTGAATTCTGCAACTTACACCAGACAAAAGACGAACGCCGAGATCGGTTTTTAGTATATATGGCAGATCCTCACAAATATCATCCTGTTTTTCGGGGTCAAATTTAGGATTGGGCTGCAAGCCAATCCAAAAGATTCCAATCCAATACATATACATATTCAAGAGAGCTTTGTCCTAAATTTTTAGCCTCGTAACTCTGCTAATAGTGGAGAAACCTCAGATGGAAATTTTTTTTCTATATCCTTTTCAATTTAATCTGACGGCTACAGTTTCAATTTTACAAAAAAAGTTACATCACAAATCTTGAATTTCCCGAAAAAAATTTCAATTTTTTGGTTTGATCAGTCCTTGACCCTTAAAATCGACTTTTTCCTCGAAATTATACGTAAATTTATTATCCCACCGCATCGAATTGAAAATCAATTTCTTCCTTCGAAAGAACATTTTTTCACGCATTCACCTGAAATTTCAAATTGGGACTCCTGATAGAAACTGGGTAATTTCATGATAACCAACAACTTTTTAAGGTTTTCTTTCCAACGAAAGCGCGGTTATATGCAACGGTTAGAAAATGAATAAAGGCAATTATGCAAAATAAGTTTTTGACTGTTTACTAATAATTTATACTGTCGTCGAACATTCAATCCTTGGAATTCCAAAGAAACTGTCGATTTCTGCACTCATTTAGTGGGATTGCTCAGCTTGTATCAAAAGCCCCAATTTGAAATTTTACGTGAATGTGTGAAAAAATATGTTCTTTCGAAGGAAAAAATTTATTTTTAATTCGATGGCATGAATCTCCTGACTCAAGGAATCGTTTATTTTTCTTGCTAGGAGAGGAAAGAATGACTTAAAATGTACAAAGCTTCGATACGGTAGACCACTACATGACTAAGGGTTTTTTTTAGTGAATCAATGCAGAAGTCATGAAAAAGAAAATTTCCAGAAATTTCTGAAAGGGGACCATCGCATGCTCTCAGTTGCAATGGGTTTGAAGGACAGAAAGATCTCATCGGCTTATTTAAAACTTTTGCGATTATTTCAAGAATATAATCTATAGAAAAAAAATCAGTATTGTAAGAGAATAGATTTCTTTTGTAAAACCAATCATAGATTGATCGAAAATTCATTCTGTTTTCTTCACTTCAGAGATTATGTTTGTGATTTTCGGTTATTTTGCCTCGGTGTATAAATTCCTATATGTTTAGATAAGATTCTAAAGTAAAAGCAATTTGCTGAATATTAATGAATGTCTAATTTTAATCTACTTATCCAATTTGCATGCTTGACTGTTTTAATGTAAACGGTTCGTCACCAAAATACACCTCGTAACATACTATATTTCATTTCAGTTTAAAATATTCTCCGGCCATGTGTAGGGTCGGAAAATTTATAGGGACCACCTGCCGCTTCAAAGGTATTGCTCAAAATTTTCCTAAATCCTCTGAAAGCAGAATAAAAAAATGAAGGAGCATTAAATACGAAGATAAAAGAATAAAAACTTCGTTGGTGGTTTTTTGGTTGCATTCAAATTTGAGGAAGAATAATTGTCGGAATAGACAGTAGCTCTGTGATTCGTTATCATGACAATAGCACGTTCTATGTATTTTCTTCTCAGTGATTCGTGACCAGCGGGTGCTTCCATACACAAGTAGATGCCCCCTGTACGTGAGCCGAATTTATCGCGTTAATGGGAGGAGAACGCTCGATGATGCACGTACATGCTCCTCCTTCTCCTTCAAGACATTCGGTTTGGAATTTCTTGAATAATGCCAACTTTTCTTCTTTGCATCATGTAGCCACCTGTAACAATATTCTGAAACTTCCTCTTTTCTTTCGTTTTCTGCGAGACAACTCTCGTGTTCTGTCGCGAACGTGCTCAAGTGGAAGTCTCTTCTAAAATTGAATCGGTATATCAAAAATATAATATCGAATGGGGAACGCACATTTTTCTTCTGTAGAATTATTCATATATATGCGGGAAGAGTATTTTTTTTCGTCATTCAGGCCCGTTAGGTAGCGCCTACTATAGCTGTCTTGAGGGAAGCTAAATGGCGTTTAACAGACCAGGTCCGTTCAACGAAGCACAGGTATGGTTAACTCGAGTTAGCAGCCCTAGGACAATAAAAACATACAACATTGCTTGAAAACTCGGCGGATCGTTCACCACTAATACGATGCGCCACCGTCATTGCCGATGACATCAGGAGTTGTTATTCCGTTGCTAGGGAGTCAGTCGTAACTTGAGGGTTATATTGTCA
>NW_021680537.1:201955-246918 GCF_001412515.2 Diachasma alloeum
TCCCACCGGGGCCTGCGGCCCCTGGACCCTGCTTCTGCGCCCCCTCCCCTTCACCTTCAACGGGCCTTAATGACAAAAAATAGTATGTGTCATACGGACCGGGACGTCGGTTTGCGATTCGTGTGAGTTAGCAGCACTCATCGCAAACCTCCGTCTACGGTCCTAATGACACAATATACTATTGTGATCACTGCGTCAATCATTTGTTTCGCTTCTCAACCTAGTTGGATTCTGTTTAACGAATAAAATAATACACGAGTTTATAACGAGCTAAGAAAAGGCGTGACAACGTGTGTAAATAAATGACCCTCATAGCAATATTGTTGACACAAAAAATATCATTTTCACCCAGCAACCTAATTTCCGCAGTGACAAATAAATGAATTTGCACTACATAGCTGCATAACATCTCAACTTCCCTATTCCTCCGCCAACTCAACGAGAATACTTCGGATGTTGGCATACAAATTGAGTTAATTTTAGTTGGATATAACCAAAGGAAATGAGAACAAACTCTGGAAATTATTTTTAAAAAAAGGTTCTGTGAGGGTGGATCGAGTCCTCCATCAACCGAGTTAACAGACTGCTTCAAGAGTTTAACAAAATGTGGCCCAATCAGAAAAAAAATCTTTCTAACGCCAGATTTTCATTTCCACGGGTGTCGTTTTCCCGCATTTTCGGAGGACCAGATGTGCACGTTCCCTCGACCACTTCGGTTTTAGAATCCCGCAGGTAGCTCCTGTTGCTTCCCCATCATCTGTTCGAGAAATGGTTCCAGTCAACTGGAAATGCTTGCGGTTATTCAAATTAATGTCATCAACTATACACAGTGTCAGTTTTAATGCAGTTTCATCAATTGAAAATTAGAAGATGAAGCGAAATTGGAAGGATTTCAGAATCAATACCTAAAGTTCATGAAATCATGAAGGAAAGAAGTGGAGAATCGTTCAGGCGTCATTGGGCGCAACGGGGAGGAAAGGAACAGCAGCTGCAACACTCGATACAGATCGGGTGGAGAAACGGATGGTGAAGCATACGGTGGTCTTCTTAAAACGCTGAGGACGCTGGAATATATACCGAGGCCATGAAAGAGAAAAAAAGATGAAAAAAAACATTCGGTTCAGTGAGGAAATATTGGTGCTTTTCCTCCTTCGGGCCAGTTCGGCTTATGAATTCGGAGGCGATCGGTCGCGTGGCGCACGCGCGTTCCCTCTCCCTCCACTTCTTACGATTACATAAAAGGCCTATCCAACTGAGCCGGACCCTTCTTTTTCAATACATTATAACTTCTCGAATTATATCGAAAGCAATGTTTTAGGAAAGCCAATTGCCAATATTCCCCATACAATTCAATGGTTGTGATCTTCTAATGTCATTCAACGACACGAAATACAACCATTTGTCATTCACAGATTTAATTCATTTACTTGTGCACGTATAATCTTTCTAAGCCACAGGACAAATTCAGTGGCACGTAATATTGTGCGAAAAAAACAGACGTTGAAAATTCAAAATCATAACGAAATAATTGAATGAATAATTAAAGTCCTTCATAGCCATTTGGATAACCAGTTTGAATCGAATGCTTCCCCTCCGAAGATTTTCATATTCAAATAAGTTGTTTGGAGGAAAGTTTCTTCTATGGCATAAGTTTTTAAAAATATTTTTAACCTACCGGACCCAAATTTACACTGAAAACCCCCGCCACGTGCCAGTCGTTTCCTCTAGAATTAGAAAGTCCCGCACACAGCCCCACCGTGATAATCTATTGTAATTAGACGAACAAAGAAGTGAATAACACTCCTGAATTTTTATTCTTGCTAAGCGATAAACGTACATCTCTGGACACTATTTCATGTACGTGCCTGTCAGGAGCTGTCCAGAAGTGTAAATCACAGCTAAGTCGGAGGCGGGATCACGTCGAGTAGAATTCATCGACTCTCCGTGGGAGGTGTTGTTGTCCCAACACATACAAAATATTAGGAATTTTATAGGATAATTTAATTTATGATTACCGACGACAATGTAGCGGAAGTGAAAAGGAATGGTGGACTTGGAAATATCTTGGTTAATAAGAATTGTCTAAAAGGTATGAAATATATGGACCGTTCGACAATTGATGGAAATCAATACTGCCCTCTGCACTAGCTCAAAACCACTAATAATTCTAATTACCAACCGCAAATACACAACTATGTCTCCTTCTTACCATTTATAAATTAATGATTTTTCACTAATTGTAGGTCAAAATCGACCGAATGAACCGCTAAAAAATAGTCAAATACCTCCTAACTTGAAAAGAAATCCTCCAAAACAAGTAGGTTGTGAAACTAAAAATCGCTCACTCCGGTCAGAAACTGACCTGAAAATCAGCTAAAAAATGAACCAACTCACTGAGTTCACCTGCTAAAACCAAATTTTTCAACTTGGATCCGCCTCTCCCGCTCGTTTGGTTCTCGAAACTAAAATCGACTATCCCTTCGGAATACTTGGTTCCTCATCATCGTCTTGCGCGATCGATCTTCAAATCTATGTCATTGTCAAGAACGTTTAATCCTTCTGATTAATCCTACTACATCTCTCAAATAGCATTTTGAATGCCGGCGGATAACTTTAATTCACGATCTCAAACTTTTTCATGTGACTGAACGCTGATCAAGTATTCTCTCCAAGACCAAATTTCTTTAATATTCGATTTTTCTAAACTATTTAATGTTTGAAATTGGAAATTCGATTGTTAATTGAAAAAAAATGTGACTGTCTGCATTAAAAGGGCTAACTTTGTCGATTATAGTTTCCGAGATATTCACATTTTGCTTCCGAAGGGAAGCGTCATAATCTTTGAAATCAAAGTTTACAGTTTTTGATGTGAGGATAACAAATTTTTTGTAACATCTGCCTGAAAAGTTCACTTAAAGTGTTCGTTTTTCACACGAAGTGCATAAAGTTCAGAGTGCGTGCGTAAAGCGAAGCTCGATATTTACATTACACACGACCTTGAACTTTGTGCACTTTGTGTGCACGGAGCGAAATATTCAATAAAAATTACCTATCTTTTCCGTAATTCCGGAGTCAAATGTGGTTGTAGGAAATTTTACACAACTGTCACGGACTTTTTCCGGCGCGTTCCGTAATTTTCATCTGAATCTTCTGTGAAAAATTACGATACCGTCACTTCAATTTTCTGAGGTGATTCCGTAATCAGTACATGGAGAGAAATATTCAATAAAAATTACCAGAAAAAAGACGTAAAAATTACGTTTCGAAACGTAATCTGGGAGCGAAGTAAAATTCAATAAAAAGTGTCAATCGTCACGTAAATTCTACGATCTGTTCCGTAAAAATTACTCATCCGTCTGACGCCTCACGGCTAGCCATGAGTCACCGTGAGGGGGAGATTTTAACAACACGTTCCGTAATTTTTCCGGAACTTTTCATAAAAATTCTTAAACATCCAAGAATTTTCATGTTCTGAGGCATAATAAGTCTTGAAGTTTCTGTTAGATTTTACAACTTCCAGAAAAATTACGTGATTTTTTCGTATTTTTTCGGTGACAGACCCGAAAATTTACTGAACGTTTCAGATTTATTCTCTTATATTCCTATAGAAATTCACTGAAAACGATTCTCGCTTGCGGATTACGTGAAATGTTCCGTAATTTCTCTTGAATATTTCTCTCCGTGTAAGTGAATTGAGAGTTCCATAATTTTTACTAAACATTTCTCTCCGTGGGAAAAACCAAATTTTACCCACACTGCTCCCCCTAAAACTAAACTCAGCAAGTGTTACCAAAAATTGTATGTGTTACACATGAGTGTAACTAACTAAAAGGTATGACTTTACGCACTCTCAACACAATATACTCTTGCGCTCAGAAATCAGCATATGATGTTTTTAGACCATGCCCGCATGTATGAATGTATGTATGTCTGTATGTGGAATGGAATCTAGAGTTCAATGAGCCATTTCATCTGCTACTAATTCAATTTCAATCGGTGGTATATTTTCCAAAATTTTAACATTATCTGAAATTCAGTTTTGCCACGATAATTCAAAAAAAGTCGTCTAAATCGATTCTATCTGGTCTCAAAATACTTGTTTCAACGTTATTCAGACAGAATTCGAAGATGGTACTGTTCACATGATCAATTCTCCCTTTATTGCTGTAAGAAAGTCAAATTACGAAATTAAACAAGCATCGTGATAGAAGCCATCTGACAGATTACATATGACCGCTACTCTCCACGTATTTTTCATCTCCTACTGTTATTTTTACCAATTTCATTGGTAATAGGCTTCCGCATGGATCCCGATGTATGTTTTCAAAGAATGAAGGTATTACCATTTTTTGGAAATAGTAAGGCTTCATGACAAATATTGGTAGCTATTATCTATTTATGGGAAAATCAGACTTCCCATGATGACCATTCGTGAATCATCTAGTCAAAATAAACGAATTATTAGAATGAATAAAGCCAAGAAAAAGTTTTATTTGATTCCTACTAGGAAATCGAAGTTTTTGAAAAATACATAGAAATAAAAAGGAAGCCAAGTTGGGAATTTTGAATAAATGGTGATAGTGCACATTCAGGTTCCTATAAGAAAAATAGTTCTCAATGGAATGAGTATTCTAAAAAAATTCTCCATGACAAAAAATCAGTAGGAGCAGGACCAACGTTCTTGGCGCGGAGTTTTTCAATTCACTGTATCAATCTATTCCTCCATCCTTTGATCCGCGCCAAGGACGTTGTCCCTGCTCCTACTGATTTTTTATTTCACGGAGAATTTTTTTAGAATACTTATTCCATTGAGAACTATTTTTCTTATAGAAACCTGAATGTGCGCTATCACCATTTATTCAAAATTCCCAACTTGGCTTCCTTTTTTATTTCTATGTATTTTTCAAAAACTTCGATTTCCCAGTAGGAATCAAAGTTTTTTTACAAAAACATTTGTTCATGTGTTTTTAGGCAGATTTCATTATTTTTTTCAAAATAAGCAAGGACTGTTTTTACATCCGGTAAAATTTGTTCTTTTCAATTCAATTTAACTGATTCATTTTTCATAAGATAGAACATTTTTTGAATCAACAATTGAAGGGAAATAAACAGTTCTACTCCAGATTTATTCTCTCCACCGAATTGCAAATTTTAATCATCTATTAACAATTTTCTGACTTGATTTGGTTCCTCATCAATTTTTGCTGTGATGATTCCTATATAGATTGTATTTCGTGGAGAGATGAACTGATTTCGTTATAGGAATAGTCAAACAAAATGTTCACAAAGAATTCTTTTTGAAAACATCTGTTTTTGTTTTTTTTTTTTTTAAAAATATTAGGCAAACATTGGGTGGAATGGAAACCCACCTAACTCTCTTTGACTCCTCTGACTCTTCTGGCTCTCTTGGACTCTTCTGACTTCTTATTTCAATATTTATAACCAAGGAACAAATTTATCGATTGATCTCAGTCGAAGCTTATTACAAAGGGGCTGGCTGTACTTTAATTGAAAAAAAAATCCATTTCATCAGCACTTCAATAAGACATCAACATTTTGGAAAGGGTTCAAGGTGTCCATTTAATCCCACCGTCTTCTACTAATTTTTCCTAAATAATCACAAAATTGTTCGCATTTCACTGTCACTTAATTTAGTGAATTTTTTTCCACGGAATGAAAACATTTTCTGCTTTACTCGGAGAAAAATAAATATTTTCTTTTCGAATTTAAATATTCACGGACATTTAATACTTGATCACACAATATTTTCGACACATCTCCCTTTTATCACATTCCAAACATAAACCGATAACCTCACAAACAGTGCATAAACTACCTTTATGTCCGAGGTCCGCATATGAATATAGATATGGCGGGATGAAATTCGAATTTTCGACGGGAGAAAGCAAAATCGAACACCGAGTCGATTTTCCGTTTCATTCTAATAAGTGATTTAACGTGAAGAAGAACATCCCGTGTGGAAATTCTGTTCAGGTCTCGATCAGAAACTGATCAAGTCCGATCCGAAATTCTGATCAGGCATGTTACGCCGCTGCCTTAGGTTTTTCCACTAGGGTTTCTCCGGCTTCCATCATTAGGCATTAATTAAATTTAATTTTTTGAGAGAAAAAATTAGTAACTTCCTAGCCGGGAATCGAACCCGGGACCTCCCAATGTCGCGTCGGGTGCTCTTACTTTTTTTTTTGTTTAACCAAGTTTTTTATTCAAAATAAAACAGTCAATATTTCCAGTATTTACAAACCTTAAAAACTAGTATCAAAAAATGGTTTTCCATAAAAATAATTCTTTAGAGTGTATAAACTTTGGTCTGGAGAGACTCTCTAGTTTATCTATTATCGTGAATACCCGGGGGGGTATTTTTATGTGAATTTATTTTGGTAACAAAGTATATCTTTTGGTGAGAATTATGCATTATAGGTTGCATTTCATATTTGTGTTTGTGTTACAATAAGGTGCTTAAAAAAAAGAATAGAATTGCTTGAATGTTAAAAAAAAGCACAACAATATTTGCGAAAAGTTTGGAGGGGAATGTGATTATTAAAAGAATGATAATAATCACCTATTGTGAAACATCTGTTGTGAGTCACTCTGCTAATGTATATAATTTTGATATTTGTGATATTACACTTTTTATTAATGCCACAGTATTTGTGTGATAATATTTGACTTTTGTTTCCCCCCCCCCCCACTCAACTGAGGGATTGGGAGATCTTGTATTTATTCGTCTAGAATTGATTCAGAGTTTTATTTCGAAAAATTAAGGAGGACGGAAATTGTGTCTGTGGAATCGACACTGAGGTCTATTTTTATTTGCTTGTTTGAATAATTCTTCACGAATTTTCAACTCTCTCATATATCTGTCGCCATCGTTCAGCCACCAGAACTGTTTTTTCACTCTTGTGAAATCGTTAATATCTACTAACGGGATCTCTCTGGAGTAAACAAATTCTTTATTTTCCAAGTCGTCTATGGGGATTTTGTTATTATTTTTATGCCTACTTATGTGATATAAAATTAGTTTGTTTAAGTCATCCTGAAACATCCCAATCTTATCATAGTACGTAAAATATTGTCGTCGGGTGCTCTTACCATCTGAGCTACCATCAGGACACTTACGAATTTCACTCTCAAATTGACTCATACCCGAGTGGAAATTCTGTTCAGGTCTCGATCAGAAACTGATCAAGTCTGATCCGAAATTCTGATCAGGCATGTTACGCCTCTGCCTTAGGTTTTTCCACTAGGGATTTTCTGTGGTTCTCCATAACAACATCACAACCCACATTCAAATGCACTGGTGGCAACACTTCAACGTTGGATATGAAGCTCAGTTGGACCGGCGCTGCCAACGTTACAACTTGATTCTCACACTTTATAATGTGAATCGCGAGAATGTGAATATCAACTCGTTGCTATGCGCCTATCTTTTTTATTGTTAATCCAAAAAATACCATAGTTACACCATTGAAAAGCTCATAGGCAATTTATATAATGTAACTAACGACACTTTCCCGATTTGTCGTCTCGTTTTCATTATACGGAATGTAAATCATTTAGAGGTAGTGGAGGGGGAAGTTCTGTCGTGTATAGATACGCGGTGCTCTCGGCCTGATGTTTTGCTCAGTCGGTCAAAACTTGTCTTGGCCGATACGCTACCGCGTATCTCGATCTGAGAAACAGTAGTGGTCAGGCGGGTAAGGTACGGCGGCGGTCATCAAAGCTTTGTCTCATTTTCCCCTAATTATAAAATAAATCTGAATCAACTGTATATTCATGTTATATGGCTTTCTCAGCTATCCTGATATGAAAATGAACGGTGAAATATAGATGCGTTAATTTATTTTGTTCTCAAGAATATTGCGTGAATTGTTCCATCTCAAGAACAATCAAATATATCGATCTAAAATTTGATGTAGAAATGTTTCGTGACAATCCTAACTATTATAAGCCTAAGTTTCATAATGCGCAAAAGTGAATTCCAACGACAAAAATTGAAAAACGCAAATATCCCTAAACTTTTCAATGGGATGGTACACATATTTTGTTAGATCTAGATAGATGACATCAAGACGGATATTTTGAAGAAAAAAATGAAATCGGACCAGTAGTTTTTGAGATATTGAGCAAGAGTTTCACATACAAAGTTGAATATCTCCGAAACTAATGGTCCGATTCCGTTCATCTACAATCCTAAACTTTGTTATCATAAGACCTAAATGCATATCAAGTTTCAAATTTCTATCTCAATTATTTTTCAAGTTATCATGCATACGAGCAATTTCAGTGAAAAAAAGAAAAAACGAGAATAAAACTGCATTGCTCGGGGTGGAATGATCTTTTTTCGATCCAATTGAAGGTATCATCATGACGAGTTTTTGAAAAAAAATTGGGATCCGTCGCATGGTTAAGGAGATATCGGCAAAAAACTATTTTTGAGGAATCGCTATATTTTTATAACTGAAATTTAGCACAAATTTGACTATCAGTAGTACCAATTAACAGCCAGAATTTCAGCGTCTTTGCGTTTATCGTTCAGGAGTTATAGGGACAGTTCTAGACAACCGGACATAAATGTGCACACATACCTACACACATACAGACATTTTTTAAAAACATCATCTTTTCGCGTTTCATGCCATTTCTCGACATTTCCACCGAAAATAGGGAAATCGAAAAAAATAACCATTACAGGGTTTCCATTCGGAAGCAAAAGAGCCAAAACTAAAGAACGCAAGAGGCAAAACCGAGGATTATGAGGGTCAAAACTATTCGGAAATGAGAGTAAACGGTCTGCTTAACGCGAGTCCAAATGAAAAGTCAAAACTGATTTTCATAAGAATGAGATATGAGGATTAGAACTGAGGCTCACAAAACCCAAAAATATGGGTTAAAAACGAGGGCAAGAAACATGAATTAGGAGACCGGATTAAAAGGGTCAAAAATAAGAAAAAAAATAAGGGTCAGAAATGAGGCTCCGAATTAAGTATAAAACTAAACTTAATGAATTCATGCGATTATCTAGAGAAAAAACAATTTTACAGCAAAACATCAAAAAACATTTTTTGTCGAAAATTTCTCAATTTATAAAAGGACGTTTCACATTTCCCCCTAAACCCACTTATTCCCAAGATAAATAACTAATTACCAAAAATGTTTAATTACCTCTTGATTACCTCTTCACTACTGAATCACAACTCAGCACCAATCCCCCGCCCTTCCACGAATCATATAAAAAAATATGCTCCGGCCGTCACACCCTCGAATATTCCTCTCCATTCAACAAAAAATTCGTATTGATTCGAACAGTATTGCTAATAACTCTACTGTGAAATATTGCTCTCTGTTAATCAGAAGAAAGAATTTGATTAAATTTAAGTTGTTCTAAATGCAAAATTGACATGGAAAAATAAGTATGGTCATTTTTATTTCCAACTTTTGTACATATATTTTCCAACTTTATTGTAGACAATGTTATATCTTTCAAAAATAAGTCCATTACCAGATGGAAATAGTTTGAATCATGCAATCGATCGGCATCACGGTCAATGATCCTCAAATTTAATTTCACATATCAGAATTTTTCCTGGGAATAAAATGATCTATTTTTTCACAATCGTCGTTTTGCCTCACTGGTCCATTTTACCCCACTCTCCGTTTTGCCCCACCCTCTCCTACTCACATGCCTGGGGCTGTACGAGAAGCAGATTCAGAGACTGCAACTATATTTCCCTAATCCGTTTGTCGAACAGTTACTGGCAGAGTATTTTACATTTATGATTTTTTGGAAAGACGAAACAATAGCGAATTTACGAGAACATCGATGTGTTTACATTCGGGAGTGGTCGAATGGTCGAGAGTAGTAGATAAAGGGGCACGTCTTTGTTCGTTCTTTGTAGTACATAACTCCATCCCTAGTGGAAAATCAAAAATTATAGCGTTACAAACCTGATCAGAATCTGATATGATAACTTGATCAGTATCTCATCAAGACCTGACTAAAATTTCCACTCGGGTTGTAGGACGTCTCTACAATGCGAGTGAGATACTAAAAAGAGCGCGCCTACTGACGGGTTAAACCACCAAGGCTGAACTAGTACATTACATGCCCGAGCCTTGGAAAACAGATCACCGTCCCCCACGTACAAGATTGCCTTCCGAGCCAAAGGCGAGGATGGCAAGCACGTGGGGGACGGTGATCTGTTTTCCAAGGCTCGGGCATGTAATGTACTATTGCGTGTCGCTGCGCACCACGAAATTGGCGTTTTGCAGGTCCCTCGACACGAAAATTAATATGCACACCTCGCCATGGAAAATATCACCCTCCCCCACGTGCTTGCCATCCTCGCCTTCGGCTCGAAAGGCGAGGATGGCAAGCACGTGGGGAGGGTGATCTGTTTTCCAAGGCTCGGGCATATAATGTACTATTCTTGCACTTTTGCGGAACTTTTTCGAAGTTGGAAGGCGAAAAGAAGGGAGTGCCTCAAGTGCTGCTTGTCAAAAGACATTTTTATTTATTGTGTTTTTTGAAGTTGTGTTAAGGGGTCTCTGCAGTTGCGATGGGAGCGCAAATGAGTGGAGTGTGAAATGGTCAAGTTATAGTGAGATTAGTTTTGAGAGAGACGGGACATCAAACAAGACGTATGTTGGATAATGACAGACATCGCCATAGTATTTTTATCATTAATTTATTGAACAAATCAACCATAAAATCCAATGGGACTGCGTGCTCATATTGTTTAGGGCTTAATATAGAACAATATAGCTTCCTTTGCTGACTAGCACATTGTCAACAGTGTGAGGGGTATGGGACAAAGTAGCGTCCATAAAGGTTGTGGATAAGGCGCAATTTGAATAATTAATTAAACACGAGCGAAACCATAAAAGTAGTTAGAATTGCTTTTACAAATTCCTTTTTAACATTTTTGATTACTATATGATTTATTTAATTCGCAAGCACATTGTCATATTTTTCCCAAAGGTACTGCAGAGACCCCTTAATCGGACTTAAGTGATTTAATAGCTTATAAATGGCACTTGAAAACACCCTTTATTGCGGGAAATTTTTGACGTGGATACGTCTATAATTTCGTTACGAGTCATTTTGGGGAGCGCCATCTATCGACATTCTAGAAAATACCAGACATTTCGAGATAATAGGAGAAGTTTCTTGAAATTTTCGAAAAAGTTCAAGGAGTTTCTAGAAATTTCGAGGGAATTCAAGAATTTTCTAGAAACTTCGAGGAAATTTGGGAAATTTCTAGAGCAGCCGAGAGAATTCAAGAACTTTTTATAAAAGTCAAGGAAATGCAAGGAGTTTCTAGAAATTTCGAGGGAATTTGAAAACTTTTAAAAAAAATCGAGGCGGTTCAAGGAATTTCTAGAAATTCCGAAGATTTTCAGAGTTTCTAGAAATGTCGGGGGAATTCGAGAAGTTTCTAGAAATTCCCAGGGGATTCAAGGAGTTTCTAGAAAATTTGTGTGAATGCAAGAAAATTTGAAGGTATTCAAGGAATTTCTATAAATTTTGGGGAAATTCAGAGTTTTTAGAAAATTCGAAGGTATGCAAGGAGTTTCTAGGAACTTCGAGAGAGAAGAAAAGACCATAGACGTATCTGCATACAATTACAGCTGTATGTTTGATACAGCGGTCTGTAATTTTTTTAAATTCAAATAGGTGTTTTAATCAATTTAATCTTAATTTATACAGTGAATAAGTGAGAAAACAACAGAAATTCCTTCCAGAAAATTCCAACACTCTCTATTTCCATGAAACCCTTATTCATCTTTCTCTATCTTATGCACCAGTTAGTATTGTATGCTATCTAAGTTTGCCAAAATCTGTGCATAGAAATGTGGTTCATGTCATGAAATAATAACAAAATTTTTGATGATTGTCATCGCTTGAACAGTTTCCGATTGCCACCCCTGTAACAGGGTGTTATAATATAATAACTCTCCCACATTCATCTAAGCTACATAATATAAAATGAAAAATATATACTCGAAAACTTTAAGAGGAAGTTAGGAAGTGGAGGGGTTCATATTTTTAGCCTGTCTGCCACTTGTGTGAGGCAAATCTGTATACCGATGTTCACTTAGAAAAAAAATGTCTTAACGCTATTTCATTTGTATAGTCATATCCGGAAGAAGCGGGGGGAGATGTATAAGGAAAGAATCGGGCCGAAGGGAACACGTGTGCAAGACACCACTAAGGGAGAAAGCCAAGCACGAGAGAAACGGAAAAGGAAGAAGGTGGTAGTGGTCGTGTTTCGGGGTTCTCAATATAACGGAAGGGAAGGTGGTCGCAATCTCCTTGTACGGGCCACTTCCGCCTGTCTTTTTCAAGGCCCTTTCTTCCCATCCTCTTAAACGACGGGGATGAAAAAAATCGAGAAATATGTCAATAATAACATCTGTGAATTTATTTTCAGATCAGAAAATTGAAAAAAAAATGGAACTAATTGCTCAATGTGTTGCAGAATTCTGATTATATGGTACTTATAATTCATAAATAAACAAATTGCAGGAAAACAAAGCAACTTCATTGAAAAGGGATCATAAAATTAGAAATTATTGCAAAGAAGGATAAAATTAATGAAAAATAGTGAATCCTCAAGTCAATGAAGATTCTCTTGGAGATGAATGTTTTGTTGTCGTCTTCATGGATATCAAGCTGTGAGTCATAGAGACCAACAAAAGGGACAACTGCCGTATGAGCATGTTTATTTGTCCCCTAGGGAGAACGTGATCTATCTATCTGTTATTTATTTTCCTTCTAACAAAGAGTAATACGTATCCAGGTATGATTATTTCGTCACAGTAGCACTATTCTTGACTTATATGATCATAGAGAGATGGTCCTGAGGCGTAGCTGGAGACAGAAAACTAAGGGGCGGCACGAAGAACTAAATCCCTGGAGCAGGCAGGAAGCACAAATACACGGACCTAGAATACATATAGAGATGAATGAATGAGTGGAAGTTCTACGGGATGCGGAGGGACGATGGTAAATATCCACAGACGACATCCTGTCCCTTACCAACGAAAAATTCTATAGCATAGCCTCATCCAGCTCTTCATTACTTCAGGATCTCGCCTTATTATTAATTGTTCGGGTTCCTGTTCAAACGGTGGGATTCAAAAAATTCCAGGCTACCCAATTCCCTCCCTCACACGCTGTCACACTCTGCTATTCCATTCTTAATTTCGTACAGAAAAAATCGAAATGAGGAATAAGAATAGGATATGTGTGAAGCATATACGCTTTGAAAGTAATTATTCGTTGAATAAGTTATAGTTTGTCAATTAATTATGGGCTGTTGGCGAGATACACAAAATGTTTAATTTTGGTCAAAAACTGCTATGAAAGAAGTAATCAACAAATGAAAGGGCTCAAAACATTGGAAGAGTTATTGGAAATTGTGAAAAAATGATGATTATGGTAAGAGGAAATATAATAACTATAAGATTTTTAGAGAGTGAAAACTGAAAGAAACTTCGACACAAGTTGAGTTTCATCCACTCAACTAACTTTCTATTGCTTTGAATAGCTTCTAACTAAAAATCGGATACACTAGAAAAAATAGTGTCTGAAATTAAGATACTTAACCCCCCTAATAAGATACTTTTGTCCCCTTTTTTAAGCCGTTTACGTTATTATGTGCCAAATTAAGATATGAAGACATGCATTCTAATAGACATTCTAGGTGTCTAATTCAAGGCTCTTTTGTTTCAAACTTATGATATCTATTTGTCTTATCAAATATTTCAATAATTTCTTCCCAATAGTCGACCCCAAATTAAAAATATCGGTTACGAATCATGAGGTAGCATTTGAAAGGCGTTAGAAAAATGGCGCTAACTGAATTTTTCTGATAAAAAATACCAATGAAAAATAGTTTTACTTAAAAGAATATTTAATATTTTTTTAACCACTTAATCAATTCGAAATTTCAAAAAATTGGAAGAAAAGTGATGTCATCAAAAATATTTTATGACTGTGTCTTATTTGGGTTAATGTAGTGCCGTCATGCCGCCATTATAAATGACTAAACAAAATGACTAAATAGTCTTCGAGTACTTTGAATTCTGACAGAAAAAATATTTTAAATTTGGTGGCTTGTATTTGAAGACATTAAGAAAATATCTCATCTATTTAACTTCTTATTTTCCGACGAAAAAAAAGTATTATTTCAAGACATTCAATATTTCAGTGATCGTGAAGTTGGCCGATTGTAGTCCCGTATTTTTCCGACTAGAACAGGGGGCGCGCTTCGCGCGCGTGTTCTTTTCCATAGGTGTCAAAATAATAAAACCTTACCGTTTCTCACTTTCATTCATTTTTATCTCAATAATACTGCAGGAAAAATGAATGGTTTCAGCAAAGTTTTTCACAATGAGAATTCAATTGTTGAATAATTTATTCGGAATCGTCATAATCCTCTTCATTTTCTTCCTTTCTCTCCTACTTTTTGCGTTCTTTTTCATTTTGAGGGATGTATTATGTACTATGTTCATATATACTATCCTATATGTATTTTTTTTACAGAAATATATTAATTTTTTTACAGTTGGAAAAAACTAAAGTATAAAAAAATAGATATGCAGATGATATATATAGCATGTATTATATAGCATCTGTAGCATATATTATATAATATACAAATACACTATTGTATACACATTTTTGTTACAGAACTATATATTTTTTGTTACAGTAAGAAATGAATTTCACTTTTTTTACAATTACTGTAAATAAAAGATTACAGTTTATAAAAATATATACACAGACATCATATTACATAACTTAATAAGTGGAATAGAGGCTTCAAAAATCGTTTCACTGGATTTTTTAAAAGTGGTTTTTTTATTCACAGTGTACATGTACAAAATTTTCAAAATCAGGAATTTACTTTTAAATCCGATGATAGATACATTTTTGTGCCTAAATTTCTTAAATCAAGAAGTGTGTCTTAAAGAAGCGTACGCCGATATGACTACACCGATTTCTCTTGAACTTTGTTCCGAGGATGATAAAAAAAGAACACAGACATGAACACATATTCGGAGGTGTTCTGCATATATTCCATTTTTTCGTTGTGAATCATTCTAAGCTGTTTGCAAAAAAATTAAAAATACACAATTTATAAGACAACTAAGTCTTTAAATAGATTGATTCCCTCTTATTTTCGAAATGACATAATATGAGAAAAAAATGAATAGAAAAAACGTTGAATTTTTATTTGATTCAATGAATGTTGATCCATATGATGGATCATCTGTACAAAGATTCGATATAAGGATGGTAGAAATGGAAATGTGTTGTGAGTGGTATAGCTCGGTTTGCAATGGAGAAACATTGGATATATATCCTACGGGCGAGAGGAAGAACCAGCAGCCGTCTCTTTTCGGAGAGACGCGAAGCGTTTTCGCCCGCTCTCAGCTGCCGTAGCTTCCCACGCTGCTAACACACTGCCGGTTCCTTCGGGCCTATATTGTTGCACCGGCCCACCTTACTACCTGACTCGTATATATATACTTATAAGCTGCTCCGTCCTCTACATACCACTGTCCGAAAAGGATAAAAAAATCATGGAAATAAAAAAAAAACGACACGACAATTGAGAGGAGGACCTTCGTGCTCTTTTCTTTCTAGGCACATGCCATTTTACATTTAGCCGTATATAAGCAGGTGTGTCCATCTGCATTTTTGCAAATCGTAATGGTTCGCTTTACTCTCGACCAGACTTCCTTAAGCTATTGTAGGATTTACTTGTCCCATAAAATGAAGCAGAAGTTTACGGTACTTTTTGTCTCTGACTTTTATCGACTTATTTTTTCATTGATTCGATTTTTTTTGCTTCGCAGTGGGTACTGAGTGGATAATTAATTATTAAAAAAGCTATGTAACACTTTCTGTTGATGTTCTTTCGGGTATAATTTAAACTATACGTATGCTCATAAATATACCGACTGGATAATTAGCTCCAGAAATATGCGACCACGTATGAAAAATTCGTATAGACATTTTCTATACGGATTGCGGATAGAATTTCTATAGGATTTTCGTATATGATATTCGGATATTTCTATACGGATATTTTTTATACAAATTATTTCTATAGTTTTGATCATATACGACGCACTACCACATGTGTAGAAACATTTCGTATGGAGTTGCGACATTTCTCTACGTTTTTCTCGGGAGCGTTTAGACATTTTTCGTATGAAAACAAAAATTTATGTATAGAAATAATTTGTATAGAAATATCCGAATATCATATACGGAAATCCTATAGAATTTCTATACGCAATCCGTATAGAAAATTTTTATACGATTTTTTCATATGCGACTGTTTGCCAAAAATTCAATTTATGATGACTCGCACAATTTTCCTTAAATATTATAAAATTATTTCATTCGGAAACCATCCACCAATGCAACTAGTAAACATGGAAACAAAAAGAGTGGATTTGAATGCACCCATGCAGCGTTGTTTTTTCCTACCTATTGACATGAATGAAAACAAAACATGGTATTCATTTATTTTGTTCTCGACTCACGGAAGGAACTCACGCCAGATTGTGGAGAAGAGGAATAAGGTAAGAAGGAAGAAGAGGAAGACGAAATTTTGAGAAAAGGAAAAGGGTTGCGTGGCCGCAGGGTGGAGGATGACAGCTGCCGTTCGGGGCGCGGGCCAGACCTTCCCAATATGCACACTTTTGCCTTATGTTCTCCCACGCTCATGTACTGATGGCTCTTTCTTCTCCGCGTGTTTTGACCTCTGGCATATCTTTCGAAAAATTACCGTGGGATATAATGTATCAACTATGCACCGATCACTTTCATCCATATTCTTTTTTTGCTGAGAATGAAAAAAAAACTAGGCGTTTGGTCGCTTATAGCTGATACTGGGTCGTATGCGTTCGTCGATCAATGCGCTTATCATTTTTTTGCAGTGGATTTCTACCAATTCATAATATTTAATTTCAAACTTATTGCATTCAAGATTCTCATATTATCAAAACAGATGCCCATACTGAGAAGAGAAAGTTTTTTGTTAAATATGTCTTTGCTTGTATCAAGAAATGCATGGCTCGAACACTGAGGGAAAAAATAGTATATTACGTGCTAAGGCGGAGAAGTGCTGAATTCAACGCTGGTGGAGTACAGGCGCACGAGGCACGTGAGTCGGAGACGAGGCCGCCTTCGGCGGAGCCTCCCCCACTGAAGAAAAAACAAATTGCAAAAGAAAAAAACAATCAAATGCATTTAAATTTCCCCGCCACAGCCGGGGAACAACAACTCCAAGAGAAGCCAACAAATCACCATCATCTCTCTGTAATCGTATTCCCCAACCTGTGATCAACGACATCTCACCAATTCCACTTCATGATGTCTCACCAGATCCTGCTCCAAATCTACAGTTGAATCAACTTCTACGTTCCCATCCAAATATCAATCTCAATTTTTACAATTGCTCAAATTTTAAAGTATTTGATAAAGAAAATAAGGAAAATAAGTGAATCTCGAGATCTTAGTTGAGATAGATGGGCATAACTGATTGTTTTGTTAGATTTTATTATTTAAACTATGAGTATTATTCTTGCGTTTACGTTGTAGTTTATTTCAGAGTTTCAATAAAAAATTTTCTATGAAATGATATTTCTAATATTATTATTATCAAAATTAAGATTTTTTAATAATTTATTTTTCATTTTAATTTTCAGGTGTATTTTCAAATTTAAAATTTAACAATTTTGAAGATAATGAAGGGGATTCACTGGCTGAATTTATCAGTTGTTATATGTAGTTTTATATTTTGGTACATTAACGCTGGGGTGGCGCCACACGTTTTTCAGTCCTAAGGAGTGCAATTCTCACTTTTTCACTCCTAAGTAGTGCATTTCTCACTTTTATACTGCTCAACGGTAAAAAGACCTACTTCTCATGCTTAACTACCGTCGGTAAAAGAGCCCTTTTTGGGCTTGAGCAATGAAAAATATTTTTACCAAATATCCATTTACTTAAGGTACTTCCTCAGTGAGCTATACCTGGTGAAACTTTCGCAATGAGCTGAAGACCTAAAATTTGGATGATATGTAGTTGAGGACATGTAAAAACCACTCCCAAAATTTCGAGTATTTTTTCCACGCAAATTTTTGAGGTATCCATCGTCAAACATTTAATTTTTGTCTTTTTTGCTTCCGAATGGAAGCATTGTATTCCTCCGAATTTAAGTTTCCAGTTTTCTTCGTGAAGATGACTAATTTGGAGGTCAGGAGTCCGAATCTGATGTTTTTAGATTCTGCCCGTATGTATGTATGCATGTGCGTATGTGACCGATTCAGTTTTTTCACGATAACTTCAAAAATAATTATCTGAATCAATCGAATCTGGGCTAGAAATATGCGTTTTTATGTTATACAGACCGAGTTAGAAGATGGTGTCGATTGCGCTTTTAGTTTTTGAATTATTCTCAAAAATTTGGCGCAAGGTTGGCGCAATGTTGGCACAAGGTTCGCACAAGGTTGGGCGCAAGGTTGGCGCAAGATAGGCCCTTATGGGGGTCTTATGCCAGTTTTATGGGAGTCTTATGGGGATTTATGGCGGTCTTATGGGGATCTTATGGGAGTCTTATGGGTGTTTTATGGGGGACTGACGGGGATTTAAAGGGGCCATATGGGGATCTTATGGGAGTCTTATGGGAGTTTATGAAGGTCATATGAGGGGGGTTGCTAGGGAGGATTTCTATGGGAGGTTGCTAGGGGGTTGCAAGAGGGGGTTGATAGGGGATTGCTAGGGGGGTTGCTAGGGGACGTTGTTATGGGGGGTTGCTATGGGTAGCGTCCCCTGATCTTTCAGCGACGCCTGAATATGAGGGTCTTATGAGAGTATTATGGGGTTCATAATGGTGATAAGGATGATAAGGGTAATGAGGGTCTTATGGGGACGTATATCATCAGTTAATGGCAAAGTGCAATGAAAAGGCAATATCCATTCAGAAGCATATTACTAATTCATTAGCAAAAATAGACACCATAATTGATACAATTGAAAGCAATTGCCTACTTGTTAAGTTTTTGTTGATGCATATTTCAAAAATTCGCGTGGAAAAATTACTTGAAATTTTGGGAATCGTTTTCACATGTGCTCAACAACATATGATCCAAATTTTAGGTCTTCAATTCATTGCGAAATTTCCACCAAGTATAACTCACTGAGGAAGTACTTTAAGAGAAGTATTAATTTTTTCAATACCGTATTACTACTGTCGAGCCATTCCCAAGTAATTCTCATTAGGTTGCAATTATGACAATTATATTGCTCTAGAAGATGATCATGTTAGTTATAACCTTGAGCGACCTCCCTCAATAATTATGAAGATTGAAAAATTAATCGAACTGCTTCTCTGTAGAAAATAATAAATTTAGGAAAAATGAATTATCAGTGGAGAAGTTTATCCAAGGTCATGTTCAACATATTCATCCTGGCGAGCAACGCATGATTGTCATAATTGAAAGCTAATCAGGTTCGTCTAAAAGTGACTCGATTGGAGAAATACGATTTTGAAAAAATAAATGATTCTCTCAAGTAAATGAATATTTGACAAAAATATTTTTCTTCTCAGTGAATATTTTGAAGAGTAAAATATTTCACATTGAGGAAAACGAGGAAAACGAAAACTTTCGTCAAGAAGTTTCGCACCTTGTAATCGTGCGTTGCAGTTAACGAAATTTTGGAGTCTTTTGATAAAAACCCTGAGAATCCTACCATTAGCCAGGCTCCTCCAATCAAGGGTTGTTACAAATTGTAACAAAAGATTTGTTACAAATTATAAATAAAAAAATGTGTAAAAAATTCTAATCCTTATTTCTGACACTCATTTTTACCTTCATTTCTGCTCCTTTCTAATGCTTTTTTCTCAAATCGATGATTTTTTCACTAATTTTTTCTAACATAATTGCAGGGACAAATGGAAAAATATTCCAAAAGTTCGAATGAACAGAAAAAAGCAATTGGTCGGGTAGTTATTAATTCGCCGCATAATGGGGCACACCCAATTCCATCAAAATATGTAAGGGATAAATTAGAAAAATCAAAATATAAGGGTCTAAAGACACGGATCAGAATATAACGGTCAGAGTATAACGGTGAGAGCATAAAGGTCAAAATATAAAGTTCATATTATAAGGGTAAGATTATAAGGGTCAGAATAAAAGGTCTGAATACAAGGGTCAAAATGAGTTTTAAAATACATGGGGCAAAATATAAGTCTCATAGTATAAGCGGCAGAAGATAAGGCTAAGAATATAAGGGCCAAAATATAAGGATGCGAATATAACGGTCAAAATATGAGAGTCAAAATATAAGGATCAAAGTATAAGGGTCGGACAATAAGGGTCAAAATACAAGGGTCAGAATATAAGGGTCGAATTATAAGCCTGATGAAGCTAAAATCATTTAGCGAAACGTCGCACCATGACACTTTAATTAACGTCGTAATTATTTCTCCAATATCCCCTGATCTTTCTTAAATTCGTTAATACCATGGAGATGAGAACAATCATTGACTGTTTATATAAGAATCTTCATCTCTATTAAACTCAGGTATACAGTAGTAAATTATCGAGAAGCCCCTGCTCATACGTTGACGGTTTAACTGAGGAAGAAGAGGAACAGAGAGAGAGAATCTCTGTTACAATTCTTTCGTACCGCTAGTGGTTTTATTGCGCATTTCTGTCGCGCATAGGAGCCCACATTATACACAGGCTTAGATTGTTAACGGTGGGGGAAGTCAACTTCCCCAACTGAAAACTTAGAGAAGCGAAATCATATGGAGTATCCACTATATGTCTATTATGTTGAATACTTATTCATATTAATTTATGATCCCAACTAACTCCTGACTAAATCTTGATTGAAACTTGATTTAAACCTAACTGAAAACGAATTCGAGTCTTGAGAGGGTTTGAATGTAGAGTCATTTGCCAGAACGACGTAATACGCTAAAATTGTGATGACATTTCAATTGATGATAGTACTAAGACACGTTAAAATACAAGAAGAGAATAGTGGAATAAGAATTTAACCCTTCGTTACTCGCGTAAAACAGCCCGACACGGTTACTCGCATCGCGGCGCCGTAATGTAAATCTGCCCACGTACGAAAAAACGAATGGGCCGAGCTTGGCCCAAGCCCGGTGGCCGGCCTGCCGAACTTCGGGACCCGTTCCTCAACCGGGACCGCGCCGGACTTGGTTGAAACCTGGAATGATAACATCGGGCCAGGTCTGGGCGCCCATCTCGGCCCAGCGTTGATTGCCAGTTGTTGGCCAGGCTCAATTAAACATTACTTAATTACATGAATATGATAATATGGGTGATTGAAATACAAGTAATTTAATATTACTCCTCAGCATTCGTAATAGGTTCAACGAGGAAAAAAAGTCAATACCGGTATGCGACTGGTGCCGCACTGGCTGCCAAACTGTTCATGGCAATTATCAATAATATCAAAAACAAAATAATTAACATTTTTTAGGATGATTTTTAGTATTCATTGTGCCCTACCTACCAAACCCTAACGCAATCATCGCTGAAAAACCGATTTTGTAACTTAAAATATTACCCCCTAACGTGGGCTCGAACCCACGACCTCACGACTACTAATCCGACGCCCTAACCACTAGTCTACCGCGCAATTCGTAAAACCTCTACTTCAAATCTTCCATATTAATTCCATCTCGGTTTTTATCGACTTGAATGTTTTATTATTCAGTTGATAGAAATATTAAGTGATTCAACTACAGTTTAATCGGTAAATTAATTCAATAATGAATAATAATAATTATTATTATTATTAATTACAATAATAATCGTAACAATTAGGATTACTGTTGAATGACGATTCTTCTTCTTTTCGTAATAATTAGCGAGTAACATGTGACTTCACCACCTACAATGTCACCATTTTTTTACGATTACACCCTTAATATTTTACCCTCAAGTTTCCACCCTTACCATTCAACCCTCAGAATGTCAGTTTTATGATTTTTTCGCCCCTTTCCATTATTGCGATTTGACCCTTACAATTTTACTCTTCAGATTTTACCCTTATGATTCCACCCCTATGATTCCATTCTAATCATCTCACCCTTACGACTTAACCCTTACAGTTACACCAACGGCTGGAGCCCAATGACCAAGCTCCGGGCCACCGCTGGCTGAGGCTTGGTTATCGAGCTCCGGCATGCCAATGTCCGGCCAAGGCTGGGCCAGATCTGTCAACCAAGGCTCAGTTACCCGCCCTTCTTCCGAGACTCAAGCCCTGGTCCCCAGGGATGGCCGAACCTCGGTCCAAGCCTGGGCGCCCAGACTTGGCAAGCCCAGGCTTGTGCCAGGCTTGGCCCGTTTCTCCAACACTGGCATTTCGTACGTGGGATGAGTGCGCCGGTGCCACAATTCATTTGGAGAGTGGACGCGCGGAGGTCTTTCCACTCTTGTGTGGCAACGCCGTGTGAAGGATTTCTATGGCACGATCAGTCGCGTTACGGCCCAGCGCCGTATTTTTTATTTCCAGTTAAAATAGGAGTGAATTTTCTTTAATCAGGGGTTCGGGCCGTAGTTAGAAATTTCTGAATATGGTCTTAGATAAAATCAGTGAGACATACAAATTTTGCATATTTTTTAATAGGTTTTTTTGTAAGTTATACAAAAAAATAGGATTTCACCGGCGCGGTGCCGTGGATGCGAGTAACGAAGGGTTAAATGAGGGCGCTTTTCTAGCATGTCACTCGTTCTACAGTGGTGTCCTATAGGTTGCCTATGGTTTAACGGGAATTCCCTCACGATGCGACCACTTAAGGGATAAAAACAAGGAGAATGCATTCGGAAGCGAATTTTTAATTTATTTGCAACATTACTTATAGTCATTTATAAAAATAACGATTATTCACTTGTTGTTACCGTATACGCACGATAACTTGAAAAAAAGGCGATAGCAAATTCAAATTTGATATCTCTTATAACATTGAAGATTGGTATCTTGGATGAGGGCAATCAGCTGAGCGGTTTTAGAGATGTTTAACCTTTTGCATAAATCAATTTCATTAAAATGTTGAAAATCCCCCTATAGGACGTGGTTGCGGTTATATGCTTATCACAGAGACTGCACTGAGAGAAAAATCTGAAGTTCGATTTACAATAAGAAAATAGTTGAGACAGTATGGTGAACGATACGATTTTTTTTTGTATGCGGCACATAACATTATAGCAACTTCACAAGCGTAATTTTTGTAAATCAAAATGCAGTTAAACTAATCAAAGTTCAAAAGTAACCACGACAAATCTATCGTGATTAGAACTATAAAATAGTTGCAATGACTACATTCCATTGTAGTAATTACTTCTCCGGCCATAGTTACCGTAACCCATGAAAAATTGTTAAGGACTTTTTGACTATAATTCGATGGTGATGGAATATAGTCAGAAGAATCATATTTTTCTCTCAGTGTGGGGATTGCTACGGATCCTTTCAGAAGTTTACTACCAATGGAATTGGTAGAAATAAGAAAAAAGAAAAGGACTAATAATGCAAAAAGTCACCCTGATCACAATCAGAAGGTCAAACGTAGCAAGGACCAGGCGTCTTAGGGTTCACAAGAGTTAGGTGGTTAAAGGTCCGAAGTTTTAAGGTCAAATGTTTCAATGGTCAGACGTATCAGGGGTCGAACGTCGTAAGCGCCAGACATTTAAAGGGTGAAGGGTCTCAAGGGTCTAACATTTCAAGAGTCAAATATGTTATTTATTTATTTATTTATTTATTTATTTACGACTGTAATGGTTAGGTAGGTGAGGTGTTGCTCCGGTGGACATCCAAGCTAAGCAGCGTTGAGCTGGGTTAGTACTTGGATGGGTGACCGCTTAGGAACACCTCGCTCGCACAAAAATTGCGGACGGTAGGTACGGTGTAGCGGCCTCGTGTCTCCATCTAGTCAGTGTGACAGGTGGATATATTAGAGCACTGCACAATCGGCCGGCTGTGCTACTGGGGCTTTACATGGTTTCCTGTGCAGTTCTAGCTCGAATGGGGCACAGCTAAGAGTAAGACGGCCATGATACCGCAGATAACAATGAGAGGAAAAGAAAGGAGGGGAGGCAGGCTAGAGGAGGGGTTTCAAATCGAGAATTACTTCGATAAAACCAATGAAATAGAAAAAATAAAAAATAATATTTATTTATTTATATGGCTTCCGGATGATGCCCCGTTTAGATTCAGTTTTTTGCCATGGTTGCACAAATATTTTAGTTTGCATCATCAGGACAAGGTTGTTCCCATACTGAAGCTCCCCGTTGTAAGGAAGTGGGAAGTGGGGGGTATCCCTGCCAATCAAGACGTTTTTTATTGATCAGCTGGTCAATTAAGAAACCAACAGGACGGTGTGCCAAATTGGATTGGTTTGATATCCCCGATCCCTATTGAGATTGTTCGAATGTTTTTGGATCTCGACACATTCGCGATGTTTTTTGGCAAAATATCCTTGTGAGCTACCAAGCATTTCGGTCTTATCATATTGGATAGAGTGTCCAGTGTCCATCCAATGTTCAACCAGTGCAGTACACTCCTTTGCAGTACCAACCTCCTTTGTATACTTCTGGGAGACTCAGTGGGGATCTCCGATCCTTAGTATTTGGGAGCATTTGTCCAATATTCGTTGGTGGCTCAAAAATTGTCCGGATGTCATGCTTTCGTAGTACCTTGCTAATGCGATCGATCGTATCTTGAAGATAAGGGAGGGCAGCCGTGTTTTAATGTTCTACTTTATCAGCAGGTTCACTCTTAACTGGAGTTCTTGTTTTCAATCCTGCTCAAAATACGCTGGACTTCTGTTCCTCCCGCCGTAGGAATGAAGTGAATGAAGTAATGTGTCAATTTCTTGGGGTGTTCTTCCGCCGTAAGCAATTTATTGAAGATGTCTGGCAGTATCACGTAGTATTTAATAGGTGATTTTTCCAAGATTACATAATCGATCCCATCCATACCTAGAGAACTGTTTTTCTTGAGATCAATGCGTAGTTGAACTCTGTGAAGTCGAACTTGGAGGCGAGGAACTCGTTTCCCTGACAGTTTGGGAAATACTCGGGGTTGGAGGCAGCGAATGCTTTACTGTTTTTGTTGATTGCTGAGTCGATGTTATTGGCCCACTGGAGGTTTTCTATCATATTATGTGAAGCTTTCACTGATTTGTTTTTTAGGATTTTGCATTAGTTCCACACTTATATTGCACTGGTTCTACAGTCTAGACTCTTGGCAAATTCACGAAAATGATCTTTTTTCTCTCTCCTGAACAATTCCTTTGCTTGCGCTGCTGCCTTGTTATTGTATTTGATGTGGTCTTCGACGCTATTAGTGAATTTTTCAGTTTCCTGTTCCTCTCTGCCGGTCTTCTCAGTCATTTTGCTTTAGTATACTCGTTGTCCCACCATTTACATGGATTTTCTTGCTCCTTCTTTTTCTTGTTCGCGTCCCATTACTCTTTGACTTTTGTTCTTTCCTCTTTGGTGTGCACTCACGTACTGCTTCTTCGACAACTTCTATGAATTTATTATATTGTTCTATTGGTCCGCTGCAGTCGAAGTCACAGGTCAGGAACTCCTCGTAGTCATTTTTCAGCTTCTCAAAAACTTTATCCCAGTCGGTGATATTTGCGTATATTTTGAAAATATTTTTTGAAATAATAGCTCTTTTCTACGCTAATCGTGAGGTGTAATGGCAAGTTGTCAGAGTCGCATAGTTCATCACTAACGCTGTAGTTGATTCTATCAGTCAAGTCGGAGTACTTATAATCAGGTCAATGTTCGATTTCCTCTGGCAATCTTGGAGATGAACATGAGTCGGTGTGTTCGTATTATCTATGAATAATATAGGGCCTTGGTCGTCCATTGCCTTCGGAAATTTCCTTTCATTTGTGCTTGAGTTGAGACAGTTCCAGACTGTGTGATGGGTATTAAAATCTCCTATGCAGACGGTGTATCCATTGTCGTTGGTGAGTGAAACTACACTGCGAAAAAAAATTTCTAATATCTGAAACATATTTTCTTGAGAGAAGTAAATTATTTTGAATGGCTTAAATCTCAGAATGTGTGCACTTCACGGAACTTGAATAAATTTTCATTCATCACTATCGTTCCGCGTTACGTCATGAATACTTTACATATTGCAATATTGGAAGTGCATAACGAAAAAATCATGAAAACAATAAAGACTAGATGATTGACGGTTCTTCTACGCGATCTAAATAAGTTGATTTGCGACAAAATCGTACTTGAGTACAAGAATATTTTAAAGCATGAGGCCTTTCTCGGGTCATGTGAGTTGAGATGCCTGCGAAAATTAAGAAATTGAAGAAACTTTACTTGTCTCAAGAAAATATGTTTCAGATATTAGAAATTTTTTTTCTCAGTGTAGCTGATCCCACTCCTCACAGTGGAAGGCTTTCGACACAGTGGAAGAAGGAGATTTGTTTTTCCTCGATGGAAAATTTTCATTTTCCTAAGAAAGTGGATTCAAATTGGAGCTAGTCTTGTTTACAATTTCTTTGGGCTCGTCTTGAGTACCTGTTCCATTGGTCCTTAATGTGCAGGGAGTAATGCTGGTTTTTTCCTGTGTATTCTCACTCGTGCTGTTATTCAATGCTATCGGTTCCAGTGGATGGAGGGGTTCGTTGGAGAGATCTTGTGCTTAGGTTAGCGTGATGTCGTCGTGAGTGTCTTCTACGTGGATTGCTTGACTGAGTTGAACGAGTTTGGATGGGCATTTCTTCGCGAAATGCATCTCCTTTTTGCAGATGTGACATGTATTTGTGTCATGTGTTACGGATACCCATGTCTGCTTACCTCCTATCACTACGGAAAATCTAGTGGGTAGCTTATCGACGTCTTTGGGGGCAATGTACGTTTGCCTTTTGGCCCAGATGATATGGCAGAAATCTTTGTGTTTAAATCCTGCATTGATAGTGGTGATCGGTGCCTTTATTTTGACTCCTTTCTTCGATAGCACGCAGATGATGACATCGTCCTCGACTTCTGGGAACACAGGAGAGAACGTAATCCTCTTATTCCTCGTTACGTACGAGTGAATGTTCCCAATTTGGTGAGCTATAACTAGTTTTTTTCTCGATTCAATGAGTTCGTCGACAGCTTGTTTACTTTCTGGGCATACTATCAATCGATTATTAGAGTATGGTTTAACTGTTTTGATCTTGGAATCTGGTACATATTTGGTCAGGGCTAGAACGTACTCTCCGTACTGTGCTTGAACTGTATTTTCAATTATGAATGCGCTTTCGTTGTTGATTCTACTAGTTTTTCTTATTGCTCCTGAGTAACTGGGTATGGGACTATTTTGCGAGTTACTTCCTTGTGGTACTCCTTGTGATGTTTGCTTGGCAGCTAGGGCATTTTGAGTGATACCACGTACACTTTACGGAGCACGCACGTAGAAATTTTATGCATATGACGCGGTAGACTAGTGGTTATAGGGCGTCGGATTTAGAATCATGAGGTCGTGGGTTCGTGCCCAAATCGGAGTAATATCTTACTCTGATTTGGGATCAAAATCGATCTCTCCAACAATAATTGCGTTAGAGTTTGGTAGTTAAGGCATAATTAATGGTAAAAATGATCCTAAAATGTGTGAATTATTTTGTTCTTGTTACCACTGCTAATTGTCATGAATAGTTTGGTAGTCACCCCCGTGCCAGTGGCACTTCGTATTCCTTTTTTTCTCCTTGAACCTGTCGCGAATTATCAGAAGTAATATTAAATTAGTTTCATTTCAATTACTCATATCACATTCATCTAATTACGTACTGATTAGTTGAACCTGGCTAACGACTGGCAACCAACGCTTGCCCGAGATCCGCGCCCAGAGCTAGTTCCATGTTATTATTCCGGGTTTCAATTAATACTGGCGCAGCCCTTGTTGCGGAACCAGCCCCGAACTCTGATAACCCGAGTGCTCTGCTCTGGGTCCGAACTCGACGCATTCGGTTTTTCCCTATCTGGGCCACAGTAACTATCACCATAACGGGGATTCTTGCACGTCAAACCCACAGCAAGGTTGTCATCGTATGAGCTAGAAATGTTTTTTTAGGCCGTATGTTGAATGATATTTTTTGTCATAACGGCCGTAGGCAGCAATTTACGAATGCGTAACGTTCGTAAAACGCTGTCTTACGTCCGGAATGAAAAAATATCATTCTGCCAAGCAAATATGTTTCAGACAAACGTACGCCCGAAATTTCCATACAAAATCTCCCTATAAATTCTTGTCTGAAACATATTTGATTGGCAGAATTATATTTTTTTTTCAGTGAAGGATATGAATGAAGTGATTCGTAATAGTTTTTCTGCACATATTTTTAAAAATTTATGGAGAAAAAGGAGCAAAATATGTGAAAATAAAAGCACCATTCTCTTCTTCGTTGGACGCCTAAATTTTTCCAAGTATTGGTATGCATGCAATGAAGAAATGGTATAGGCAGTAATTGAGAGCGTATGAACCGAAGCGCAACGGCGGCATGAAGTATTTTTTCGCGTAACGAATCATAATTGGCGGTGTTACTGCGAGATTTCGGGAAAGTTTTCCTTCTCATTCTTTCACATTCCTTGTGTAGTACGCACTCTCAAGTGAAAACCGTGAATTTTCTGGCGGAATTCAATTCGACGACCACACTCACTTGCTCCACACGTAATTCCACTCATTCATTAGTTTCTATTATTTTCGGAAATCAAATTGATCAGGTGATCGGATAACCATAATATTGAGTGAGTAAACAGCGCTCTTCATGCGAAAACTATTCAAAAATATATGATGCGCTTTTGAAGGTCTCGGGGTTTATTGCAGGCGTTACTTATGTCATTAATTAAATTTCGATCGTTTGAACGACTGTAAGGTTTGAACTGTGTTCAATTCAAATATTCTATAAATTGTAATTGTCATGTGGTATTCAAGTCAAATGTGTTCTATTTTATCGTTTAGATTCTTCCGCTTTTAGACAGACTACTTTTCCTCACACAATTAAATAGTTTTCTGTGGAACACGGTAAAATGCATTCATTCTGAAGCACCAGAAATTTTCCTGTCAAACATGGGAATTTTTTGTGGTAAATCCGAGAGAAGTTACTACAGTGCGCAGCAAAAATTCCGCGGCTGACTCGTGAATTTTTCGGGCTGCGTTGAAATGAACCTATTGTACTGTGCTAGCACAGTAATTTTTAGGGTATTTTTTCTCTGTATAGTAGTAGTGTAGTAGCAATATTATGTTTGTCATTTTGGCCGTATGGTAGCGCTTCATAGACGCCGTAATACTGCATGAGCGATTCCGCCAAATACCAACCTAAAATATTGCCTTAAAATTTTTGGCATTATTTTTATTTTCTCATCGTAAAATCCAAGTAAAAAGAAGAAAAATGAGCGTGACGGAGCTCTATATTACACAATATTTGATAAAGATATAGCGAATTCAATGTTTTTTTTCCTTCAAAACTAAATTTTCCAATTGGAGTGATGCAGTAATATAATTCATAAAAAAATATTCGGAAATATAAATTTGATCAAAAATTTTCTCCATTTTTCGAAAAAAATACTGTCCTTTATGTTATGATTAATTTTATCGTAAAAATCACGAAAAGTAGGGCAGGGTAGGACAAAACGGACCGCAGGGCAAAACGGACCACTGACAGACAATTGATAATTTTGGTTTTTGCTTCCGAGTGGAAGCAAAAACAAAAATTCAAAGTCATTTACGGTTTGAGGTGATTAACAAATCTGATCAAATTGCGGTTCAACGACCCTTGTTGTCTATAAAACCCCTGTGACGGGTTCGATTCAAGAAACTCTCTTTTAATTCAACATATTCAGTGTTCCTGATTTAAAGGAAGGAACAAAAAACAAAAATTACCAATTTTGTATCAGTGGGCTATTTTGCCCGAGGGGTCCATTGTAATTTCATGATTTCATGAGATTTCACCGTCTTCACTTGATTTCATACGATTTCAGTCCTGAATGACAGCGATTTCAGTAATGAATGGCCTCGCGCTGTCAGAACATGTAAAACAATTAGTAAACCACTGGTGGTATTTTATTTGACCAAGTCTACCACAAATGCATAAACATGTAAATTTATATATAAAAATTATATGTATTATTTGGTTGCTTGTAGATACTACTCCAATATCAAACACCATTAATTGACTATCAAACAACTCCACTACATTTTGAAGGGATGCAATAATATAGATTGCCAACTAGTCATAACCCAAACTCAGTAGGCTTATGGAAAAAACTTGCGTTGGGTAAATTTTTCCCTTTTTAGAAATGATCTCGGTAGAGTTATTATCCTGGCAGAGTTGTTGTAGATACGTTTACTTGACTTCGTATTTATCACATCAGAATATAAATCGCATCATGTTTGGTTCAAAGTCAAAGTCAATTACATTACAAGCAGTATGACCCTCAGATTTTCTGACCCTTATTTTTTCCGACTGTTACTTTTTCCATGTGGGACGAAACGAGATAAGCCTGGGAGGAACATGGGGGTAATTCTCTCTCTCGCTCTCCCTCTTTTCATATTCCATCTGAGCTGTAAAACACTGTAATTTTATGCACAAAACGGTTTCCCATTCTTCTTGGAGAATATAAAATGGTTTTAATGTTGGCTGAAGGACACCAATTCATGCGATGTTTTAGAGTAATTCTTCATTATTTGTTGTTTACACAGAAATTTTTGAAGAAGAGAAGATAATTTTTTTCATCAGGCCCCAAGAACTCTGCACATGGTATAAACGGAGACCGTACCCACGGATGCACCTGAGGATAGAGAGACAGTGTGGAAAACCAACATGTCATATTATTGTATTCTTCTCAGGATAAATGATGTAAACTTTGTTGCGTTGCACAATCTAATCCACCCATGCAGGGCGAGATAAAATGGCGGAACATATCAGGTCGAAATGGCCCCGATATGCCCGATAATCGGCGGCGGGCTTCGGCCGATGAACTATCCAACCATATAGAATGTTACCTCGTGCCATTACCGTCGTCGATGTCCGCCCCGCTCCATGTTCGCGTTTATTATCAGCCGAGCATCGCTTCAAAAAATTATGCAATTGTTTATACATATTTACAAAAACGATTTCGGATTGTCCTATCACTTTTCCCATTAATTTCGATGAACCTACAAAAAAGATCGGGATAAGGCTACTTGTCACTATCGACGAACATGTATTGGAGTCTCTAATTTTTTAAAAACAATGAAAACAAAATTATCATCGTTTTTCCTGGTTAATTATTGGTTCTCTATTATGACTGCGCATCTTTGTAATTGGAATAAAACGAAATACAACATTTCAAAAGACTTCCGCTATATAGGGAAGGGGGGGGGGGCATAGTACCGATCACCTAAGGAAAATGAGAAATTTTCCTAGTTTCCCTAATAAATAAAAAGAAATAAATTTTTGGAATAGGTTCTTCTAATTCGCCTGAAGAAACCGTAAAAAGGAATTTGTTTTGAAAAGCCCCAAAATTTAAAATAACCAATTTAATAAAAATCAACGATTGATCGGTACTGCCTCACAATGCGGGTTATACCGCTCGGCGTGCTTGTAGTACCGCTCGGGAGCTTGTAACACCGCTCGAGGTGAAGGTTACACCGCCCGCAAGATTATAATTCCATTCTAACAGGCTTTACTCACGTCTTGTAAATATTAATATTGAATTGAACGCAAAGACATACTTTATTTGAACATTTTCATAAATTTATAATAATTATTTTAAGTCAAAACAAGAATCTTTGAGATTTTCCATTGTTTGAACAAATGTTAACGNGAAACCTAAGGAATCTTTCCTTTGGTTGAACAAATGTTAACGAACACACTAGATTGGATACATCACTATTAAACATTTGGTAAACTCCCAACGAACCATAGAATAATAAAAAATGAACTATATAAAGATAATAATAGTATATTTCGTAACGAGTGCAAAAAAGTGTTTTTTGGCGAGTGGGAGGTTTATATCACGAGCCGAAGGCGAGTGATATAATCCCACGAGCTAAAAAACATTTTTTCACGAGTTACGAACAATATTTTTCATCACAATGTGGCGGAAATTGGACTTTTAGGCACGCGGAGCGTGCCGAAAAGTTCACTTTTCGTCACAGCGTGATGAAAATTAATTTTCACATGAATCACAGACGTATGACTCAGCTGACGTTGACATAACGCATGCCGCATGAGACCACTGTCCACATTCACGACAGCAGTACCAGACTTCGTCCTTTCCGAACTCCTGGCATACGTCACAGACTGAATTTTCACTGGATGGCTCTATTGTCGTGCCACATCTTGATTTTTCAGTCTTCAATTCCTTCCTCACTCCATTTTCCTTTAATTTTGGACTCTTGTCCTTTTTCTGGTGGCATCCTACGAAAATAAATATTAACCTAACCCTAAAACTGTACTACGAATATTTTCGTACCAGTGAATGGTTTTGGAGAATATAAGTACACAATGTGTTCATTGTATGTTCATTTTTTATTCTATCCATTTTATTTTATCATTCAATAACAATCAATTTCAATAAACTTACTTGATTGTTTGTCGAGCGCCTACTGCTTCATGCACCTCAACTGTCACTCGGTGACCGGTATTACCCACAGAGTGATCGGTATTAGCAGAATTTCGTGAGCGGAATTACCAACAAACGCGGAGAGTTCAATAAATATTAATAATTAATTAACCGAGATATTTTTCACTATCAACGAACTGTCAAACGATTCATAAATGTATGACGAACTCATATTCAATTACTTTTCGTGTTATTCAAAAATATAAACTGACGAAAAACCTTAAATTTTGGCGGCAAATTCTTACATCGATCTAATCGGGAATCAAATGTATAATTTTTCACTCACTTTCAACGATGAAAAATTCAAAATTCACATGAAAATAAGTTTTTCTCGTGTAATTATTCTATTAAGGGAAAAAAAATTTTTTTTTCCTCAGCCAATCGTCCAAAACCAGGGTGAGCGAAATTACCCGCTGAGCGGTACTACCTCCCCTTACCCTACTGAGATTCAATCTGGGTTCCTGCCATAATTCGTAAATGGACGCGCATTTTTTTTTGTTTAACGAAGTTTTTATTGAAGAAGGCCGCGCTGTCAACTGAGCCATCTGAAATATCTTATGGTGATATCTACCTACATTCTTATCGGGTATATAACTATCGGGTAAATACTACGTGGTGTTTACCCACCCTAATTGAATAACTATAATTTGACCTGATCTGATAACTGTGAACATGCTTCTGAATTTCTCAAATTCACAAAAAACTATAATGATAAGTTGATATTTAATAGAAAATAAACCTAGAAGTAGAGCGGATATTGGGCCGGTGTTTGGCCGTGACGCATATATCGACAGACGGAACTTCTGGCCAAATTATTATGATCCTAGGTTTCAACGAAAACTGGTGCGGTCGTGGCTGCGACACCCCATGTAGGGCAATACCAAGTGGCTGAACATCGGGCCAAACTCGGCGCCGAGTTACCCGATAATCCGCTGCGATGCTCGGCCGATGTTCCGCCGAACGTTGGGATGTTACTTCGGGCCATCATAGACACCGATGCCAACATTGGCGTCGATTATCAGCCAACCATCGGTGGAACAAAATTGAAAAATCGTTCATACATATTAGTTCCAATAGTTTATAATCGTTTTATAACCAGTCTTATCCATTCCAGTGAACCAAAAAAGAAAAAAATGAAATTAAAACGAAAATTTCCCCCGGTGGGATTCGATCGCGGTGCTTCTGATCTGTAGTCAAGCGCGTTGTCCACTAAGCCATCTGAATTTTGAATTTGAATAACTTTATTATCTTGAATGTTGTATACAGTTTATATACAATATGTATAGGTGTCCTACATAGGACTGAAAAACTAGATGACCAGACCATGGCTTTTTATCTAAATTAAACAAGGGGTCTAAATTAGATAAAGTTGCAATAAATTTTTTCTATGGTATTACAGAGATCTGCAATGAAATAAGGAAGAATGACTTTTAAAAAACCTTATAAGTGAGCCATCTGAAATTTCTTGTGAAGATAGATTCTTTTCGGGTATATAAATACCACATGGTGTATTTGTTTGAATCCCCGAATACGATTATCAACAATTAGTGAATGAAAGTAACTCCGATGAGAAGAGTTAATTAATTAATTTACTATTCTTGAAATATTTAGGGTTTCATTTGGGCTATCGATATCTATATTCAGTATATTAGGAAAGAGGATGGATAGGATGCTATCTATCCATTTATTCAAAAAAGCCTACAAATATTAAGTTGGTTTCGATCATCGGTCGTGGAGCGGCCTTTCATCGGGACCCCGATGTTTGGTGCGCGGATATTGAGCTGATGTTTGGCCTTTCATTGGGGGCCCGATGTTCGGAGAGCAGATATTGGGCCGATGTTTGGCCTCTTATCGGGCCCCGATATTCGGCGACCGGATATTGGACCGATGTTTGGCCGTATTGTATATATCAGCAAATCCTGCATGCGACGGGCCCCCGAAATATAACAGCCCGGCCCCATCCTTACCCGAAATTTGAGCATCCTAAATTATTTTTCAAATATTCGCCTTCAGCTCGATCTGTAAACTCCGCACTCGTATCGAAATATACTTTCGAAAAAGGACAATATTTCTTCGATAACATCAACTTGGGAAATTGATAGATTATTGCTCGTATGCCGAATTATTATATACAAGGAAAGAAATATCAGAAAAATCAGAAGCCCGCAGTGTGCAAAATTCCAGTGCTACAGCACCGGAATGTTTGCTACGCGCTGGGGCAACTTTTCTCGAATTTACCGCGAACAATTCCTGTATTTCACTAAAATGACAATGACAGTAAAATATTTTGAAAAATTAATCGTAACAGTGTAAAAACGATACCACTAGATTCACGCAGTAATACGCTTGGGGGAAAAGCTTTAGAGTGCAGATGGTGGAAATCTCAGGAATAAAGCAAGTAGGAGGAGCAGGAGAGGTATGTAGAAGGTTTTTTTCTCCCCCTTAAGGAAGAGGGGTGAAAGACACGGAAGGTGGGCAGCACCTGGATGGTGGTGCTGGTTGGGTCCCAAAAGCAACAGATGCTTTACTTCATTTTTCTTGGGATCGTCTTCGTCATCATTCCTCCAACATGTGCTATACGTTTTAGGGAACGCGCGTGATCCGACGAATTGACGCTGTCTCTTGTCTCCTAGTAAATATTGAGTATTTAGTCGCTCCATAAAAAAGGGTAATGAATAAGGGAACCATCCCACCATTATTATGAATATCATTCACCTTTATCCTGTTATATCAATATTACGTTTATGAAAACCTTCATATCAAGATGACAAAGCAAGATTATAGTGTTTGTAGTGTTTTTCATTGAAATAGCACCTTTCTTTTTTCAAGTATTATTATGACATATGTGACTACAATTAACAACTGTGTCTCCTTATAAAAAAACGAACATCTCCACTCTCATGATGATACTGTCTTGAAAACCTTCAAATAATAGAACAATGACGAAAAAATTGTTTTGAGGAGAATTGCAGATCTTTTGTGCTAATAAACAACATTCAGCCGTTAAAACAACCCTGAAAAGACGATGCAGACTTGCAAACGTAGGTTTGCAAATGTAGATTTCCATTCCTCAAGCTCATCAACGTTCTAGAATGTCTGAATATTTTAAAAATTGGAAGATGAAGAAACAGTAGATGTCATCATTGGAGTCGTAGAGTATTTTCTGACGAATGTGAGTTTATAATCCGAGCCGAAAGCGAGAATTATAATCACATTCCTCAGGAAATACCTTATGAACCTTGTGATATACACTACTTTAGATTACGGGCCCGGAAACCAATTGAAAACTGCATCGGTGAGAACAGAAATATGCATGGATGAGAACACACTAAACAATGGCGTAAAAAATGAAAGTTCAAATCAGGGAACGAATGATGGAGAAGGAAATTTTTGGCTTAGGTATTAGCTTGAAGTGCTCATGAAAATGGTAATCAAAATCCATCTTAAATTACTGAAAAAATTGAAAAAGCATGTGTGTTATTTCCTCATTTTTTATGGGATAAAGTATTGATCGAAAACACCTCGTGATTCAAAATGGAAAATGAGAAAACAATTGGAAGCAAAGGCAAAGCGGTAACTTCATTTTTCATATGCCACAACCAAATTTTTTAACATTGGAATCTTTATTTGAACTCAAAGAGATAGGGGGGGGGGAGGGAGCGAGCGAGCGAAGCGAGCAGGGGGCGAGGCACCCTAGTATTTCTTTAAAAATTCTGGGCCATGTTGCGGTCAGCTACAGTCACCAGTGAAGGATATTTAAAAATGAACAAAACACTAATTTTGCAAAAAATTAGTAATTTTGTCTACAATGAACTAGTTCGTTGGTAAGAATCCTTTTCTTCAAAATAATGAGACAATAGTGAGGAAATATCGTTTTGTATGAATGTGGTATGAAATATTTCCATTTTTCGTTTGTTAATTACAGATATTAAAGAAAGTACGTCGTGCAATTTTTTTCAAAATTAGTATGTTTTGTTCATTTTTAAATATCCTTCACTGATGACTGTATCTGACCGGGACATGGCTGAGAATTATTTAAGATACATTTAAATATATCTTTACATGTTTTCGGCGCATGAGTGAAGAAAATGATGCTGATATTTCCAAGGGTTATTGATGAAAATCTGCTTTACTCAGCAGTCGCCAAAATTTTTAATGAGTTTTAAACTAATTTCGGACTGTAACTATTTACTTATCGAAGAAAAAAAATTTTGAGGAGAGTTATAAAAAGACCCTGAGATTTCACCGAAGCATGGATGAACGCCTAGACAAATTGCCTGCTCAGCCGCCTGACGGTAGTTGCTGTTCCTACGCTTGGCGACTGACTCCTTTGGCTCCTTTCGATGCCAGCAGGCACTCTCACCGCCCCACCTTCCCGAGTTTGGAGGAGAAGGAGAAAAAGGAAAACGAAATTCCGAAAAAAATAGATATAATTTCAGATTTTGTGGGTCATCAACATTTTAGGAGTTATTGCGGCACTTCCTTTTCTTCCCCCCGCGTCATGTGGTTCCACAAGGAACGAGATGTGTGTCTTCAAAAGAAAACCCTTCTACGTTATTTATCAGTCAAAGGAAAAAACCTATTTTCATAACGATTAATGGGGTGACACAACCCTATGGCAGTATAACTTTCCCTGTCATTATCATCATCGCTATTTTTATTTCGACCCCGTGTACGAACCATGAAGCTGCACGTGAGCGTAACTAACGAGGTCACTGTGATGTACAAGTACTAGTCATAGAACACATTGGTATTTGTGACGATGATCTGGATTCGAAGGTGTTGGCCGTTTGGCCAAATAATAAGTCATTTAAAATTTTTTGATTCAACGTGCACTGATCGGACGGTTTCGTCGAACCAAACGAGACTTTTTAACTATTACCACGATTCGTTAACTATTAACGAATCGCGGTAACAGTTAAGAAGCCTCGTTTGGTGCAACTGAATCGTTCTACCTTTTCTACCAGTGTAGATATCTATGGGGATATGCCGAAAAAAATCAAGTTTATAAAAATTACAGGAATCTTTCGAAAGAATCTAAACGTCGATTAAAAATCAATAAGGTAGAGAATTGCGATCGAGATTTCATCCTCGATTTCATATATCTTGAAGCATTCAACCTGGGCCCTCACGAAAAAAAGGAACAAGGGAAGGGAGTTTAAGGCAACAACAGCTGCAAGACACCCTAAAAAACCAAGGGAGAGAATCTTTTGAATCATGACCAAGAGTTTTATCTCTCTGTCTTTTCCATCTGTCTCCTTGGTGCTCAAGGTTTTCGTGACCGAAAACTATTCTGTTCCTCACACTTCAACTTCGGGAATTTCAATATCTTTACAAGTTATGCTATAGAATAAGGATTCGTCAGAGCAAGAGTGTATATGCTTCAACGGCCAATTTCAAGCGCAAATAGTAGGGATAGGTCAGGATACCAAGCATCCCTATAATATACGCTTCCCCAATGATCGTGGAGGTTACGATTTTTTATTTGTATTCAACACCATGACGAAAATCTTCAAACCAAACATTGGGAAATCTCCCTTTGGAAGATTAGGAGAACGACAAAAGAAAAGCTTGTTGATTTTTTTTTAGGAAAAAACCATTGGGGAAGAATTCAATAATGCAGAGAGCCTTGCAATTGACGACTTTTAAACAATAAATTTTGTCGTGCGTTTGGTGCGTGAGTGGAGCAATGGGCGGATGATTGTTCTAATCTATAATTTCAATAGAAATGTTCAGGAAATTCGATATCACTCTGTCCAAGTACATCAGGGGGCCTATTCTCAAATTGTGTGGAGATACTTTCGCATGCGAAAGCCGAGGTTTCACAGACCTCATGTGCGACGTCAATTTCCACACTGGAGACCTCTGCTTCACATGTGAATATTTTTCGTGGACGAATGTCAATATTCACACACCATTCTGTGCATCGTGATTCACACACCGCTTCTTCCGTCGCCTCTGGAATACATGGAAGAATAGATATCTCTATAAACTATCCATTTTTGCAAAACATAACAATAGCCACACTTTTTGTTAAACTAATTGACGAAAAACAAAGATGTTTATACACACACGTTTGAAGTTAAGTATCCTTGTACTAATCTTCACACATGTGAATTTTACTGGGAGACGAAAAATCCGCCGACGAAAAATATTCACATGTGAAATAGAGGTCTCTAGTGCGGAAATCAACATTCGCACATGAGATCTGTGAGATCTCGGCTTTCGCATGTCAAAATCCCTTCACACAACTCGAGAATAGGCTTCCAGGGCGAAGTATCAGCCAACTAGGTTTTCCATTCCGATTTCGTCCGATCATAATAGTAATATAATCGGAAAAAAAATTGTTTTGCCTTTTAGAAAAAATTAAATGGTCTTTGTTTTCATTGAGATATCAACAATTGACATATACTTCGAGAACACAAGATATACTAATGTATCACACGTTCTCGAACTATGTTAGTTCAACTCTAATAATGTCTTCGGTTACGCGGAATTATCCAACTGTAAACAGACGATGAATGTAAAGATCGGATGAAATATTTCACCAATGGTCTTCATGGTCTTCACTTTGGAACTTGCCGGCAATGGTTGTAAATCTATCCCCTTGACCTTGAATACTCCATTCCAACCGGCTATAATCATAATACAAGAGATAATCCTAGGAACACCCCCCAACCTTTGAAATCATCTGGACGTTTCCCTTAAAGGCCATCATACACGAGCGAACGGCAGACGAAGGGTGCGCACGAACATAATGAAATCGAGCCACCGACGAACGAAGTTCGCCCGTGTGTGGGGCCCACGAACCATGTTCGTCGTTCGCCGTTCGTCGTTCGTCGTGCGCCGTTCGTCGTTTTCAAGACGGCTTGAAAACGGCCGTTCGTGGCGAACCAAGTTCGTTGGAAGTTCGTCCGTGTGTGGGGATCACGAACGTCGTTCGCGAACCAAATATCTAAAAGTTTTCGAAATAATTCCTCTGACATTCGCAGATAGTTCTTGAAATCTATCCTCTAATGCTCGTATCAACTTCATGTGTGATAATTGACTTTTGTCCTTGAGCCACTCTTTCACCCACACTGAACGTTTTTTTCGTTTCTTCTCTTTCAATTCTTCATCTAAGAGAAGCACCGCCCGCAGCAGCGATTCGCTCCTCGTCTGATGACATCACAAATAATTGAATAATGCACAATTTATCGGTAATAACTGACTTCAAACGCAGAAGTTGTGAACGCGATTGCAGTTTGTCGAAAACTGACCACGTCGAACCGTTCGACTCGAACGTTTAAAGTCCTTGCATATCCATCTCCACATTCAAAAATGTCATCAATGAGTCACCAATATCAACAGAAATGGTTTTGGGTCAATACCTGAAGGGACAGGAGGCCCATGCCGATACGTCATCACTGTGGAAGTAAATAGGGAGGGGCAAAATCGCAAAGTGATTCATAGCAGTTAACAATTCTTCCCGTATTATTTCGGTATAAATTCTCAAGGAAAAAAAAATTAAGTAAAAGATAAATACACTGAAAAATTGTGTTTTGCCCGACCTTCACATTTAATGAAACAGTAAAAAAAACGGAAATCACGGCATTCGGTTCGTCCCGTGTGTGGAGTTTCGAGACGAGAGACCGTTCGCAGACAAACCCTGTTCGCGCGAACCGTTCGCCTGCCGTTCGCTCGTGTATGATGGCCTTTAGCAATGTTCAGGATCAATTCTATACAGAAAAAAATCGGGAAAATTGTGTGGGATCAAGAGTTTGCATCTGAAATCGAAGCTTTTTTATTTTTCAATTCATCCCAGAAACATTTCCATCAAAAAGTAATAATTGGAAAACTAACAAATACTATGAGGCCCCATATATATAAATTGAAATCTACGAATAAACTCAATCGTTTTTGTTTTCTATGGACTACAAAAATGACATTGGGTTTGAAATAATGTTGAATGCTTATTATTAAATAATAAATCAAAAATGTTGAATGTTATGTTCGGAGAATTTGTCAGCGTTAAAGGTCATGATTGTAGTATTTCCGAAACAAAATTTTAGAATTATCAATAAAAGAATAATCTCAAGGATTACCTCTTATTTCTCTTAGTTTTTATCATTACAACGAATGAGAGATCATTTGGTTTAATTTATTCATTTAGTCGATTCGAAAATGCTAATCAATCGCATGTTTTCACATTTACACTATTTCAGATTTAGAAAATTATAATTTTATAAAATTATCAATTTTACTATGGAAATATATATGAAATCGAAATAATGATATTGGTTATTCACATTTCTAATAGTAGAAGATTTGTAGTTTTCAATTATTAGATTTTGTAATATATTATGATTTCATAACTTAATTGAATAATATTCATTGCTAAATTGAATATGGGAATCCCTCAGGAAACCAATAATTTCATTACGGGCAATGAAACCATCTATAGGTACTTTCAATTAGCTTACCATTCTTTCACTCTTAGATATTAAATATATTTTTCATGTAATTCAAAGTTTTGACAATTGGGGTTGAGTGAAACGCGAAATAATTTGTTTAAGGGCCTTTATATGTAAGAAAAGACACTACTCTCGACTTAAGAAACTCTTTCCCTATATACATAAATAAGTACAATTAGCTATCAACTATTAATTCGATCGGTTTCTGCGCATAGCATCGACTCGGTGCGAATTACTGTATGAGAGGAAACGCAAAAGAAGGTCGATTTCCTTAACATTTTCCAATAGTCGTTCAATAATTTCACGATCACTAAAATTTAGGTTTCTCGTAAAGGGAAGTCCCCTTTAAGACTCGATCTCTTGGGCTGAGGAACGATAAACAACTGATTTGTGTAATCATTTTAATCGTGAAAATGAGTGTTGAAGTACTAAATTATGTGACGCAACATTTGAATTTTCGCTGATCAGTTAGCGACAACATTGGGTTTTGTGCTGTCTTTGATTTCCTTAATTTTATGAGTGGTAAACATATGTGGAGGAATTAAAATTGTGAAATAACAACTAAACGTCGGTTAATTTTCACTTTCTTTTTTACAAATTTTCGTAACAATGATGAATTCTTAATGAAATTATTTGAAAATCTTGAAAATTATTTTTGGGCATTACATCAATGTTTGTGAACGTGTTTTTCTTTCGATTTTCTATTTTTGAGTCGCAATGACTCAAAATATCACGAAACATATGAAGAGATGATGTTTGCAAACAAGCAGGCGACCGCAAGCATGCGAATGTAGATGTTCTATTTTTATATATTTATACATCTATTCATGTTATACGATCTTGAGCAAAATCGGGAGGTGAAATCAGGACTTGTGTCTTTGGTAAAAGGAAGCTTTACTGTCCTGTCATTCAAATTTTATCCTGCTAGTAGAATAAATTTATTTCCGGGTTCTGTATACGGTGGTATATATGGTGTATTACACAGAGAAAAAAGTGGATTAGCTTTAGAAACAAGTTTGCGGCCGAGGTATTTAAAGGGCGTAAGTGCCCCATATATAGGGGGGGGGGGGGCCCAAATATCGGGAATTTCTNAGATGTGCGGAGGGGAGAGGGTTGTGAATTGAGAATTCATAACCAAAAAAATTGAGTCTGCGAGTTTTTCAAAAATATCTGCGAAACTAAGGGAGGGTTCTCATTTCTATTTCAATTTGTCCAAGGCAAAATTCTTTTGAAATTTTTGAAATTTCTAATTTGGACAAATTGATGAAAAAAAAAACCCTCCCCACTTTTTCAGTAAAAACTAGGGAAAGGGCGCGCGCTACGCGCGCACATGTAATGCGGGGCTCTCAAGTTAAGTCAAATTATCATCATTTCCGTCTGGTAAAGGACGGTTCATATATTACAGAGAGATTGGTCCTCTTAAAGAAAACAAATATAACGTTTTTTTGAACAATTTTTAAGGTGATACGTTTTTGGGAATAATGAAAATTTTAACAGGATGTACAGAAGGATATGACAGATCATATCCTATTGTTTTCATATTTTATTATATAGTTTAAAGGATTGTATTGTGAATTGATATGGCATGAAATTTCAAGGTACTCAATTGATTGATTTTCGTTATTATTTGTTGGAAATCCATTGGAAATATTCAATTTTTTAATCAAATTTCAGCCTCACTCATAGTCCCTATGCCCTAGGGACCTCAAAACTGACAAAACTTTTTCAGAAACATTTGGTACCATTTTTAGCTGTGCGCATATTTCTTCACTTCAAAAAACACAAACACAAACTCCAACACAAAAACTTTATCATCATGTATGTATATATATATATATATATATATGAGGTATTCCACGTCAAATGAGTGAATCACTGACCCTCACCCTCTTGGAAATGAATGACGATTTTTTCTACGATCGGGGAGGTTGAAAACTATCTCTCAAATTTTTTCAGATTTTTTCGGCAGCCCAGTTCAAAGATGCGATTTTTTTTCACATTTTTCCGTTTTTTTGAATGACTCGAGTTCTATTTGTCCGATTTTGATTTATTAAGCGTTAAAATTTTCCATTTTTTACCTCCTAAATGACATTTTTTAGTAATTTTTTTTTCGATTCCTAGATGCTCATAACAAATTTTTTTTTAAAAAGTTGAAAAACGTGGATTTTGCAAATTACGTCACGGTTGATGTTCAAATTTGTTTTTTCTATAATTCTCATGATCAAAACAAGTATTTTGAGCTGTCATTCAAGTTGGGCATCCTCCTGGATCTATGTTATTTTCAATTTTTTCTTCTGGAACTTTCGCAAATTTGGTCAAAACACCACAAAACGACTTCAACTATGTATCGAAAAAATATGTAATATATAGGGATACAATCAAATTCACTTCATACTGTCTATAATCAAAGTCAATCAACGCCATTTTAAGGTGTTGTGACCAAATTTACGGAATTTCGAAACGAAAAAATTGAAAATACAATAGATCCAGGACAATGCCCAACTTGTATGATGGCTCAAAATACTTGTTTGATTATAAGAATTACTGAAAAAAAATGAAACAAATCATGCGTGACGTAATTTGCAAAATTCAAGTTTTTCAACTTTTTTATTCGAAAAGTCGTTATTATGCGCATCTAGAGATCGACAAAAAAAATACACTAAAAATTTTCTTATAGGCAGTAAAAATGAGAAATGGATAGAACGGATGGATAGAACTCAAGTAATTGAAAAAATCGGAAAAACGAAACTAAAATCATATGTCCGAAATGGGCTGCCGAAAAAATCTGAAAAACCCATTACCCACCCTTTCGTGAAACACCCTTTTTTACAAGCCCCCCCCCCCCCGGATATTATCATTAATTTTATCATTAATTTTAAACGATTTTTTTCTAAAACTTAGAAAAAAGTTTGTAGATTTTAGAAACCTGAAGGTTAGAAACTACGGTTTCTAACATTTTGAAACTTTTTTCTAAAGCTAATCCACTTTTTTTCTCTGTGTATAATAGGGTCGGTTTTCTACATATAATAAACGAAAAACTGGAAACCGAGATGAGATAAATTGACTCGGATTCATCACAAAAGGAGTCGATACTGCGCATTTCAAGACTGAGACGAGACCAAAAATTTCCGTGTTCACTGAGACTGAGACAATCCCTCCAAAGTATTGTCTCGTGATGTCTCATGAAATATCTCGCGGCATCACTAAATCCATACGACTATTGCTTTACACATTATTTTTCTTTCTCTACATTTCATTCCCCCAATTCAATTAGTATAGGTGATTTATTGAGTTATTATGCCTGCAAGTAATTTCACCGAAAAAAATTGTTTTTTTCTTCTAAAAATGACAATAATATTATATTTCCCCTGAATGGGTATCAATATTTGTATCAGGTTAGATGATAGATATAATCGTGACCAGTATTTTTCTGCAAAAAAAATTTTTAAAAGGAATCGGCAGCGCCCTTTTTCCCGTGCTAGTACTAGAATTTCTCTATAAAATTTCTCTCCGTCTACAATACACACGCACATATACACTGTATCCCATTCAAAAATCGATGGTCAAATGACTTTTGAAAGAAGGCAGTAATCAAAAAAAACTTTCAAATGAAAGTTATAGGGGTGAAACCCACGTACGAAATGCCAGTGTTGTAGAAACGGGCCAAGCCTGGCACAAGCCTGGGCTTGCCAAGTCTGGGCGCCCAGGCTTGGACCGAGGTTCGGCCATCCCTGGGGACCAGGGCTTGAGTCTCGGGAGAAGGGCGGGTAACCGAGCCTTGGTTGACAGATCTGGCCC
>NW_021680537.1:247207-254686 GCF_001412515.2 Diachasma alloeum
TTTTTTTCCTCGTTGAACCTATTACGAATGCTGAGGAGTAATATTAAATTACTTGTATTTCAATCACCCATATTATCATATTCATGTAATTAAGTAATGTTTAATTGAGCCTGGCCAACAACTGGCAATCAACGCTGGGCCGAGATGGGCGCCCAGACCTGGCCCGATGTTATCATTCCAGGTTTCAACCAAGTCCGGCGCGGTCCCGGTTGAGGAACGGGTCCCGAAGTTCGGCAGGCCGGCCACCGGGCTTGGGCCAAGCTCGGTCCATTCGTTTTTTCGTACGTGGGGGATAACTGAGACAAAGTACGTTTCGAGCCTAAATGTTAATGCTTTATTTACGCTGCATTTTTTTCAAACGACAATCAAAATTTTCACCTCCCCCGCTCCCCCTCCACCGCCCCAGTTATTCTTGTTGATGAGACGAATTCAGCTATACCGTGTGTTATGTCAATCTACCCATTTTTCAAAGCGTTATTATGGAACATAGTAAGCATTACCATGTGAGATGGTAAGCATTACCATGTGACATGGTAAGTATTACAATGTGACATAGTAAGCATTACCAAGTGACATGTTAAGCATTATCGTGGGACATAGTAAGGATGACTATGTTGGGGCAATTGAAAATTCTTTTACTATAGTAATTTCTCCTATAGCCATGATAATTACTATTATATTTACTATTTAATTCTCTCCGTGTGTATATACAGGCATTTTTTACAAACTTGATATCTTTACGTTTCACAATTAAAGAATTAAAGAATCGAAAAATCTGTGATCAAAGCTTTCATCCGGAAGCAAAAAATGGACAATTTTAACGGGAAATTTAATCGTTCTGCTAATCGTTTTTTACCCAGTTGCGACGCTTGCAGCGACAGAATGGCCTTCGTCTTGTACCTCCACCCTGTCTAATCCTCACATGAATTCTCATCCCCCATCGTTCAAATTCAAGCCTATTCTCCGGTTACAGGCAATATATCAGGATTTTTTATTCCATCCCAAAAAAACAGAGGATTTAGAGCACTTTTTTTAGCTTTTTACTTACCCAAGAAACGTCCAATGTTCCCTCTTTGTCTGTTAGAACCAAGTCTTTGCTCAAATTCATCATATTTTTCATTTATTATGCTTGTTTGTCACTACAATGAGAAACAAAATTCTAATATGTGAAACATATTTACTCGAGACAAGTAATTTATTTTCAATCACTTAATTCTCTCAGGCATCTCAACTCACGTAGGCTGAGAAAGGTCTCATGCTTTAAAATATTCTTGTATTCAAGTATGATTTTGTATTTATTATTTTCATGATTTTGTTATGCACTTCCAATGTTTGATATGTAATATATTCATCATATAACGCGGAACGATGTGATAAATGAGAATTTATTCAAGTTCCATAAAACGTAAACTTCCGAGTTTTAAGCCATTGAAAATAGTTTACTTCTCCCAAGTACATATGGTCTATATGTTAGGAAATTTTTCTCTCATTGTAGCTTCTTTGCACCCTTTTTTATGCTTATGCTTATTTCCCATCTCTTATGATCACATACTCCAACATGACTTTGCAATGAGCGAGCACATTTGACACCTCAATACAACCGACTTATAACTTGATTCCCAAACAATCTCACAATCATTCAGAAGCCTTAGAAATAGTTGATAGTACATTTCGTCATTAGATCGAAGAAAACTCATGATTTAATCCATTGCCTTCGGCTCGGGCTGCCAACTCATATTCGCCACACGCCAAAAATATAAAATTATTTTTTACTATGTGAACATAGTAATCGCAGACCATACTCGCCGCCCACTCAAAATTTACTGTTGAACATAGTAAAAATTGCGAGTCGGTATAGTAGAAAATGGTAGAATAAAAGTAAAATTTAATTTAACACGCGTAAAAATTTGGTTAACATAAATCAAATTTTAAAGTTGTGTCGGTATGGTGCTGGATTGCTATATTCACATTATAATTTTTTATTTTATATTCTCTCTGTGGAGAAAAGTTTTTTTCGGCCCAATGACAAAATGTACTATTTCGGCCGTGCCTTACAGCCGCAACGACAAAAACCCCTTTCTTCTAATTTCCATCTAGTTCCTCCACGAAGGGAAAACTCGGATGACATCTGCTCAGGTTCTCTTCAAAAAACACAAAAAACTGGAGCCGATGGGGAAAAAAGATCAAGTATACGAGAGAAAAAGGGTTCAATGAACATTAAGATGAGACGCAGAGGCGGGGCTCGAAAAATATAGAAGGGGAAAAAATTCACCCCCATGAATTCGGTTTGTAATAGAGGCTATGAAATTAAAAGAGTTGAGATTGCTTTTTTACTACTGTGATTACTCTATATTTGATTGCTATGCTACAGTACAGACTCATTTTATATCATTCAGTTAGACGTCAGTCTCATCACTTGAATTCACATATATCAGATACTAGAGAAGCAAACAGGGAGACAAAAGACATGCGACAGATTACTGTAACCGTTACACCGAGAAAACAAAAGTTTTTTGATTAGTACGTGTTCGCTTGTATCAATCAACTCATGGTTCGAAAATTGACAAGAAGAAAACATTTAATACTGATATTTTGTCCTTAACCCAACGACGAGGATAATTTGTTTATGTCGCGCCGTGCAATAAGTCGAGTTTATCGTACGCTGCGCTTCGCGCAGCCGGCTCAAAACTCGACTTCTGCACGACTGGACATAAAATATTACAGAGCACTCGCTAATAAGTTTCGTTTTCAACGAATGTGTAGTTTACAGGCCGAGCCGAAGGCGAGAAATTTGTGCCCCTGTACTCTAATGTACTATTATGACAAGAAAGTGATTTGTCTAACCAAGTCTACACTATTGGAAAACAAGTCTTGAAATTTCAAGTAAAAAAGCTTGACACTTTTAACAACGACAAACTGACATGAAATTTCGGTATATTTCTTCACTGACGAATCAGTTAATTTCTTGAATATTCAAGTAATTCTCGATTTCCAGATCCATACAGCACTGAAAAATGTTAAAAATTGGGAAAATTCAGGCAAAAACTTTTCTGAATTCTCAATCTATTAAAAATTCAACTACATTTGATGTTTAATTTTTACAATGAGTTTGAAAATTCAAGCTTTCATTAAAATATCAATGATCGCTTAAGGGGTCTCCTCAGTAATTTTCGCCACAAAACGGCAATGTGCTAGCGAATTGAATATGTAATATAATAATCAAAAATGGTAAAAGGAAAATTGTAAAACACTCTGAGTAGTTTTATCGTTTCATTCGTTTTCAATTAATCATTCGAATTTCTGCTTATACATGGGCTTTAAGAACGAAATTTTGTCCCTTACCCCTCACCCTGTTGACAATGTGCTAGCCAACAAAGGAAGCTATATTAATTTATATTAAACTCTCAAAAATAAGGGAATGAAGTCTCATCGAGTTTAGCCAGTAATTTGTTGAATAAATTAACGATAAAAATAATTGGCGTGATGTCTGTCACTATCCAACGCACGCCATGTTTGATGTTTCGTCTCTCTCGAAAATAACCTCACTAACTTAACCATTTTACGCTCCACTCACCCGCGCGCCTATCCCCGTTTTGCGCTACTGAGGAGACCCCTTAACATGAAAAACCCAAGTTTCTTGAATTTTCAAGATGAATGAGAAATTTTATGAACTTTTTCATTTGAAATTAAATTCAAACTCACAACATTGAGAATAAATATGAAACTGTGACTGAAATTTCAAGAAATTTCTAACAGTGTAGTTGAATTAATTTAGTCAATAGTTTTACAGTTTTTAATTCAAAATATTTTAATGCAAAAACCGCTTAACTTGTTTCGAGAGGTAACTTTCTTGTGTGAACAAATTACCCCTTATCTTTCGCACAAGAACAAAATTGATTGACAAAAGGTCTCTTTTCTCAGTGTGAGATATTTCCTTCTTGTTAATTTTCGAGTCTTGATACAAGTAAAGACGTTCAAGTAAGTACGTCTCAAAAAACTTGTTTTTTTTTCTCAGTGTATTCTGTGCGCAATTTTTGCTTTCGAGTGGAAGCATTGCAATCGTTCAATTTCGACATTTTCTAATTTCGCCTGGAGATAATGTAGAGTCGTCTGAACCGTGAAAATGCAAAGTTTCAATTTGATTTAATTACACAAAATACACAATCAATTTTTCATAAATGAAACAATTAAACGGCTAACACAAATCCAAAAATGTTGAGATGTTGTGAGTAAGGAGATATTAATGAGGACTAATAAATGTTCCATTTTGATCTGGCCACCTTCCCCTACTCAACCGATTTTTTTCTCAACATGTTCATTTTGATGTCTTCGATCTCAAATAATGATGTTCATGTTTCAATTTCTTTTCAAATGAAATTTGTTTACACGTACTATCATCCTTGGAGGTAAGAGTAAACATAAGATGTTGGAAAATCCGTTTTCCCAATATATTTCGGAATGCGAGAAAAATTAATCAATTTTCATTCGAACAATTTGGGTACATTTCGTTTCATTTTACAAAAAATATTCAAATGAAAATTTCTATATCTCTCTCAGATTTTGGGCCATTTTTGAAAACCTTATTTCATTACGGTATCAATAAATTCAGATCTCAGTTAGATATTTTTTCAATTTCACAAGAAAAACAAGAGTATTCGGAAGATTCAAAAAATATTCCACAATTGTGTATACACATACCTTTCCCAATCATGAACAATCATCATCTTCATCCTTTTCCATTTTTTCCGTGCTCCTCCACAGGGTAACGTTGATATCTTCATTCTTCAAATGCGCAGATCGTTATAAATCTAAAATAAAACAAATGGTAAATTGCTCTTGTATTGCATAAAGTTTAGTTATTTTTGTTCATCAATATACTTCTGAATAGTTATTTCGCACATCATTTCCATCAATCATGTATAAGTGATTTTTTATTTCATTTTATTACATTTACGATAAAAAAAAAATTATTACATTGAATAAGATTTTTTCAAACAAATTTTGTCAGATTTTCAACTTAGTTGAATGTTAATCGTTATTCTTATTATCCCTTTCTTCTATACAACCAATTGTCTTTTTTACAGTTCTATCTCTCCCCTCAGCCCTTCGATAAAATGTTAACAGAAAAATTTTATTTATGCATACTTGAATGACTTTGACACAGCACATTTGAAGAAACCCATTAGAAATCTCACTTTCACGGGAAAAAATATATGTAGACATATATGTGACATATATCGTAATCATACCGCATATATTTCGGCGAAAAATGCCGTATGTGGCATATATGTCATATATATCCAAAAATATATTCTGAAATATGTGTAAAATACAAGTCATTTATAAGTGGCCTAGATGTAAAATATATTCCACATATATTGCATAAATATTCGATTATATACTGCTTATATATGCAGTGGAAATATATGCGAGATATATGTTGTTATATATGTTCTCAATATCCATAACATATAATCTCCATATTCAGGGTGTCCCATCTGAAATAGGGATGCGAGTGACAAAAATGACCGGTCAAATGACGGCCAATTACCGCGGTCATGACGTGTAATTACCATGTCCATAAATCTGACGATTCGGTCAGGAATTAAAAAAATGACCAATTCAATTCTGACAGTCAATTCTCATCTATATAGATGACACACAGAAATTTTTATTCGGTTACTCGGTGTCGGCAAGGTTACTGGCGGTCATAGGGATCCTACGTCGCCTAACTAATGAAATAAAATAACCAAAAATTTGACCGAAAAAATTAACAAAAATAAAATGACCGTCAATTTGCATCTATATAGAGGAATTTTGGTCATTTTCTCAAATTTTTAACGCTGGTTGTTCATGACGGTCATTTTGCATGGGGAATTATCTCGGTGTCAGAAAATGGTCAGAAAACGGTCAATTTTGCCTGACCTGACCAAATTGAAAAATGACGGTCATTTCACATCCCTAATCTGAAACAGCAGCCAAGTATTTCCTACAGCGGGCAAGTAACAAAAAAATATTCGAAATAAAAGTTGTAGGCTTCCGAGGGGGACATTCGATGCACGCATTATTTTGAGCTTTCAGAATCATGCTTGCAAGCTGGAAGCACAAAGTACTTTTTTTTTAATGGCAACCGCATTTATCACACCAATGACACTTGTTCTTCTTGTTGAGTTGTTTTCAGATACCTCATCATTCATGTGATTTCCTTTAATTTTACTCAAAAAATGCCACAAAAACGAGTTCTGTTATCAAATTTAATATTCACACATCCCCAGGTAAGAATTGACGATAGAAACAGGGTTCATCAAGCCCTGGACCAAGGCTCGGAAATGCTCAATCAGGGCTGGGGCTCAGCCTTGGATCAATCCTCCTTCAGCCCTAAAATGATAACCTCGTTTCAGGCTTAGTCCGCAAGGCTTGAACGAGGCTCGGTGCCAAGGCTTGATTCAAGCCTTGAATTACCACATTTTAAAGGCTCAATCGAGCTTCGGCTAAATAAACTGGAGTATTGTTTACAGATATTTGTATAAACAATTTCTTATTGCTTCATAACCCTTTTTATGAATTTAGAGTAACCTATGAAAGAGAGTGCGGTCGGACCGTACATCACTGTTGCTAAGCGTTGTTGGTGATTGTGATTGTCGGTTAATTAACAATGGGTGGGAAAAAAATTATTATCATCATTAGTTTCTATTAATTATTCGGCCTGGATTATTACCGCGCACCTGGAAATTGAAATACAATGAAATCAAACATTTAAAAATTTGCTCCTCTGCTGGGGTTCGATCTTCTTCTTCGACTTCTTAGGATGATACATTTTTTTCGGGTATAAAAATTCAACTTGTGTTAGTGTTATTTTGTTATTTTGTTGATGTCCTAATTAAACTTCCTGAACTTGAATAAATGATAGGTCCGATGGGTTTATGAGTTGAGAATCGATTGATTAATTAATGATAGATAGGGATAATAATACTTACGTAGCCTCGTGCACAAACGGCTGCTCTAGGCCTGGTCTGGGCGTGGCTTAGATAACTTGGCGGAAAATTATAGCTATGTTTGTAGATAATGATAATGTTTTCAGCACCATTACCTAGTGAGTATTGATATAAAAATTGAGGAAATTTATCGAAAGTAACTTTAATTTTCGAGGCCTTGCTGAGCCCTGAATAAGCCTTGACGTACTGAACCTGAATACTGAAAGCCTGGACTAGGCCTGAATTGACCCTCGCCAATGGCCCTTTTAATCATCCTCATTTGAAGCTCAAGTGAACGATGAAACCAAGCCTATCCCAGGTCTGAATAACTGAGCCTCACCAACCCTGGGCTCATACAGGCTTGTTCTCATCGTCAGCCTATGTAATTCTTACCTGGGTCCTTGACGCCCACGTACGAAATGCCAGTGTTGTAGAAACGGGCCAAGCCTGGCACAAGCCTGGGCTTGCCAAGTCTGGGCGCCCAGGCTTGGACCGAGGTTCGGCC
>NW_021680537.1:255090-264630 GCF_001412515.2 Diachasma alloeum
AGGTCGTGGGTTCGAGCCCACGTTAGGGGGTAATATTTTAAGTTGACAAAATCGGTTTTTCAGCGATGATTGCGTTAGGGTTTGGTAGGTAGGGCACAATCAATACTACAAATCATCCTACAAAATGTTAATTATTTTGTTTTTGTTATTATTGATAATTGCCATGACCAGTTTGGCAGCCAGTGCGGCACCAGTCGCATGCCGGTATTGATTTTTTTTCCTCGTTGAACCTATTACGAATGCTGAGGAGTAATATTAAATTACTTGTATTTCAATCACCCATATTATCATATTCATGTAATTAAGTAATGTTTAATTAAGCCTGGCCAACGACTGGCAACCAACGCTGGGCCGAGATGGGCGCCCAGACCTGGCCCGATGTTATCATTCCAGGTTTCAACCACGTCCGGCGCGGTCCCGGTTGAGGAACGGGTCCCGAAGTTCGGCAGGCCGGCCACCGGGCTTGGGCCAAGCTCGGCCCATTCGTTTTTTCGTACGTGGGACGCGCCTTCGTATGTAGATAATTGTCCCGCCGATCCGTTTACCAACCAAAGATATCGAATGTAAACAATAAACAAAAAATTTGCCAATACCTCGAGAATCCTTTTATTCTAATCAGTTTCAATTCAACCAGAGTCGAGTTAGTACCACTTGTCATTTCATTAAACACACCACCATGTATTCAGCGAGTGAAATTGTCGATATTTTACTCGTGTTATGAGAGTGTAGAAGAGTGTATCGAGTCGCTGCTCGAACATATCGAGAGCGGTTCCCCAATCGCTTTCGAAGTCTGAATCTTCAATTTGACAACAGAACTCGTTTTTGAGGCATTTTTCGAATAAAATTAAAGGAAATCACATAAATGATGAGGTATCTGAAAACAACTCAACAAGAAGAACAAGTTTCATTGGGATGAAAAATGCGGTTGCCATTAAAAAAAGTACTTTGTGCTTGCAGCTTGCAAGCATGATCCTGAAAGCTGAAAATAATGCATGCATCGAATGTCCCCCTCGGAACCCTACAACTTCTATTTCGACCTTTTTTTTTGTTACTTGCCCGCCTTAGGAGATATTTAACTGCTTTGTTTCAGATGCACGGAGAAAAAAATTCCAGAATTTTTCAGGAGAAATTCAGGTAAAAATTACCGTGCCGTCTGATAAAGTGGGTTCAATTGCCTAGCACCAGAAAAATTCCGGTGCTGCATAGTAAAAATTCCGGTACCGCACAATAAAAGCTTGATCCCTGACTGTTTTCTATTACATGATAAATTACATTCAATAATTAAAAATGAGTAAACATTGTCATTCAGCATATCATCCTATTAATTTTATTTTAACCTCTCCTCCATATCCTCTCTCCCATATGTATTAAAAGCAGAATGCGCGACAAACGTATGTGGAACGTTTGACAGGCCAATGTATCTCTACAGCGTTATACACCTCATGAAGAGAAAATAAAGGGCACTTATTTGATTTCTTAACCGTTTTATCACAACACTAATTAATATTTCACTGAATTAATATTATGAAAAACATTAACCTGGGGTTTCAGTAAGGAGATATGTGAGAGAGGAGGCTAGAGGAGGCGACGGAATAAATCATCTGGTCACGTTGAGTTGATGTTCGTGGTTGCGGAGGGGGGACGAAGAGTGCCGAAATCTTACGAATGCGCGATCGGGTCCTAGGATTCTGGTAGAGCACCGGAAAAATTTGCCAACCCGTGTCATAATTTTTCTCGTATTTCTCGTAAAAATTCACTGTCGCTTCGATTTTACCGTGCTGCACAAGAATTTTTCCCGCATTTATCCGAAAAATGACTCGTGCAACAGTACTTTTTCCTACTCTTTGCGGTACATTTCGCCTGGAAAGACCATCTGAACCCACTTTACTGTGCGAGCACGGTAATTTTTCTCGTACATTTCTCTCCGTGTGGGACACGCTGTATGGATATAAAATATATGTAATATATATGCCACATGCATACACAAGGTGTTCCACTGCTGAATGTCTATACTGTAAGAGTGGATCAGGGGTGTTATTACGACTCTTAAAGGTCACACAGGAGGATGATCTGGACAGAGACTGATCGAGACAGGATCTAAAAGATCCAGGTCTCAAGGGTCAGATGAGAGAGGCAGGTTTGGTAATTAGAATACGGCGAAAAAAAGTTTCTCATTTGCAGAGCCAAGATACTGAATTTAAGAAACTCGTGGTTCTAAGAAGCAGGGGATTGAATTTGAGAATCTAGATTGAACTCTGGATCCAGAGTTCCATACCAGAGTTCATACCGGAGATGTCAGACAAGATGTGAATGTTTTTTTGGGGCCCGAGTGCAGGAGCGGATATCGAAATACAATACACACGGAGAGAAATTTTCTAGAAAAATTCTAGTACGAGTACTGGAAAAAATCATAATCCACCGGCTGTGAAAAATTCTAGTGCTGTTAAGGTAATTTTTTTTGGTATTTCTGGTAAAATTTCTGGAGATTTCTGTGAAATTTTCACACAAATACGGGGAAAAACTCACGTTTTCCCCAATAAAATTTCTAGTGCCGAAATTGGAATTTTTTCCTGGCCGTCACTTTGCGCCTCTTTTCTCGTGCTAGCACTAGAATTTTTCTCTCCGTGCATTCTACGGATGATTTTCCAACCAGGGGAGACTCTTAGACCGCACTGGGCAATGTTGTCACAACGCTGAAGCCAGAACTCTGGCTCATTGAACTCTGGAGCCAGAGTTCAATACCAGAGTTCATACCGGAGAACTCAGACAAGATGCCAAATTCTATGAAAAATTGCGATTAACTTTAAAGTGGGCAATTATCAGAGGTTTATAAATTGTAAATAAATTAGTAATCGATTTATATACTTCATATAGATGATGCGGATTGCTGCCACTACGAATTGGATGCGATAGCTCCGTGGTAACGCGTTAGGTTGCGATTCCGTAGGTTGTAGGATCGAACCCCCTCCGATAGAAAAATTTAATTTCAGTTAATAGGTTTAAACTTGTCAACTAAGTAATTAACAATTTTTTAAAATTGCATGGCAATGTTGCATATATATTGCCTATAAATTCTCATATATGATCAACATTCGTGCGATATATGTTATATATATACGAATTTAATAATCGTCCATATATATCGCATATATATTTATTACATAATGATATATATATTGCATTTACCATCGCATAATGGCGGTATACATAATACATATATTTGTTATATATAGAAATCGGCCAAAAATGCTGCATAGCACTTGTATGTACAATATATGCAACATATATGCGTCTATATGTAGAATATATGTGTCATATATACATCATAGATTTATTTATATATGTTCCACATAAATAATTTTCCGTGCGGGTTAGCGCCCATTCGATTTCATCTCTCATCCCTTCTCCTCCCCCAAGACACCCGCATTTCCAGCCACCCCCCCTTCCTAACTACTCGAATTTCTGATTGAATTTCACGAAAAAAACACAAATTATACAAAAATTTCAATTATTTTCTATGAAATACGAGAAGACCCAGTCTGAAAATGTGTGACGTCAAAAAGAATACTTCAAGTTGATGATGACAGCAAAGAAAATCGAAATTGAAGTTGCTGAAGAAGGTTCAACTATATGCATTCTCACCTCGTGATTGTCTGAGACTCGTGAAAACGATTTCAATTGAAACAGCGGAAAATTTTCGTCGAAAATTGTATACATAATTTTTCTTATCAAACAGACACCTCCTTCAATATCATTAAAAACAAAAAACGTGAAATACCGAAATTGGCATTAAATTCTATTCAATTTTTTTTTACGGATTTTGTATAATTTTGATGAATATCTATTGTTAATGATGAAAAAGAATGAGATCGTTGAAACCGCTCCTATAAGAGATCAGAGTAAAATCATCGTTATGCATTACTTAGTTAATTTTCAAAGTGATTCTCATCAAGAACAGTTGCCTGAAAAACTAATAAGACGTCGTAATTACCTGATTAATTCTAATGGATGACTTGATTCATGCATTTTCGGTTGGAATTTCTTCATCTCTGGCGTCAGTCGAACGATTATTTTCCTCCGAATTTTGTCGTTACGTGAACATTCCATTGGTCTTGGTCACAAATTTTCAAAACAACCTAGTTGCACGGGCGGAAAGAACACTTCCATATAAAAAAAATCATTGTTTTTCATGGTCATTTTCACGTTTTTCAATTCTTACTATGTCCCCCCGTGTAACTCTGTTGGTAGTTAGTTAAACAGTATCAGAAAATATTTAATACTCCGCGCTATTTTACAAGTAAGAAAACATTGTGACCGAAGTAGAGAAAGAGACAGCAATTGGTAAAAGTAATGAATAAAAATTTATTAATGAGAGAGAGAACAACACAATGCAACCTCGCCTACCATCCCTGGTCAACACATGTGTGCCGTTGTTTTATGGTTGAATCGTAAAAAAAAGGTAGCCAGGTAGATTCAAAAATGTTTTACATAAATTGAAAAAATAGAAACTGGTGGTTGAAAATTTTAGAAATAGAAACTCCTTCCTATAGATTTCTATAAGATCAGATAGGGGACATTCCATGTCAACTCAGCCACATCGGATTTTTTTTTGTCTGGGAAAAATCATTGAGTAGGTGCATTTTGAACTACTACATATAGACAATAGACAGTGATCATGCAAAATTTCATTGCCCTGCCACTTTTTGTTTCTGAGATAATCATTATGAAACTTGAAATTTTCAAAAAATCATTATTTCTGAATGGAGCATCCGATTTTGATAAATAAAAAAAGAAAATTTTCATTTTTTCTCGTACTTCAAGATAAAAAATTCTTCAGAGCCGTCAAGAAGCTCCTACACCGGTTTTTCGAGAATTTTTCGCGTTTTCGTTTTTTTTTCACTCTAGGGCCGCTTGATATTCAATCGAAATATTTTTTCTATGATAGAGGATGTCCTTATATGATATGAAAAAAAAACGCCATAATGGAAGAGCGAAGCAATGCACCGGACAAAATTTTTTTTTTCTCGAAATTTTTGGGTTTTTCAGTTTTTAGGGGAGATCCATCGGTTTTTTTTTTAAAGAAATGAGTCTGTCAACCATTATTCTTCGTTCATATATGATGACATAAGACTGCACCATCATGTAACGGAGAAAGAGTGCGCCGAAATAGTACATTAGAGTACAAGGGCACAAATTTCGTTTTCGACGAATGTGAAGTTTCAACGAATGTGAAGTATTCACATTCGTTGAAAACGAAGTTTATACCCGAGTGGTCTATACTATTTTATGTCGCGCCGTGCAATAAGTCGAGTTTATCGCACGCTGCGCTTCGCGCAGCCTGCTCAATACTCGACTTCTGCACGACTTGACATAAACAATTATAGAGCACTCGGTAATAAATTTCGGTTTCAACGAATGTGTGTACAGACCTCGCCTTCGGCTCGACCTGTAAACTACACATTCGTTGAAAATGAAATTTGTGCCCTTGTACTCTAATGTACTATTATGGCACGCCGTGCAATAAGTCGAGGTTATCGCACGCCGCGCGAAGCGTCAAACTCGATTTATTGCACGGCGTGCCATAAAAAAAATTTGTCATCGAAATTTTTACTGGAAGGGTAGATAGTTGAATTGAACAATATCATCATCGGAAGTTGTCTAAATTATGATCAAACAAATGAGACAAAGAAATAAACGGAATCAATTAATTGATTTATCATCATCAGTCGGTTCCAAGCCTTTAATTCTAGAAAAAAACCTCAATTTCTCGATAGATTTTTTATCACCATACGATTCTGTGTGGATGGATTACCGAGTTCCTATCTTATTCTATTCTTGCAACGAGGTAAGGAATTTTCACGTTGATTATATAGAAATGATCTTTATTCTCGGCATTGATATCTTCGGATTTCATAGAATGCCGCGGAGTGATAGATGTGCGAATCCAGTGCGGGCTCCTGGTGAGAAGGGACACCTCGGTTATAATTTACATCCGATTTCCTTGACACTACACGAGAAATTTCCTTTTTTACCATTGTCTGCGAAAATCTTTGGTCAATGCCGAACGAGAGCTCCAACTTATGTCATTCCTCCATCTGTCCCCACGGTTAAACTTGAGGCTACACATCTTCAGCGTTCGGAAACTCCACCCGATATATCAATGCTCCAAGCCGAAACATGTGACCCAAGTCTGGATGTGATGAACAGTTCTCTGAGATCAGGTCGATCTTTCCATCTTGATGATTTCGGCATATCAATCGACGACGAACCAGTCGATGAAGCTGAATTCGACAGTTCTTCCATAGATTATGATTCGGAAGATGACCAAAGTGACATTGATCCATCTTCATCTAAGCAGTATCGATCTGCGAGAGAAATAGAATTAGAAGAAATGTTGGATGGTTTGAAGCAGAAATTCAAAGATCTGAAAAACTACCGTGAGCGCCTGCAAATCTTGACGGTTCATCCACAGTCGTGGAGTGCGCGGAAAATTGCTTCTGAATTTGGAACTACCAGATACATGGCGTCAAGAGCGAAAAGATTGGGAAAAATTAAAGGAGTGTTTGCTTCACCAATTGCGAAAGCAGGTCATTCACTACCCAGCACAACCGTCGAGCAGATATACAATTTTTACCTAGAGCACAGTCGCGTCATGCCAGGAATGAAAGATAAAATATCCATCAAGATCAATGGAGAGAATAAAGTAGAGCAAAAGCGAATGATACTCGAAAATCTAAGAGTCCTTCATCGGAAGTACAAACATGCGAATGAAGATGTTAAAGTCGGTTTTAGTAAGTTTGCCGAGCTGAGACCTAAACAATGTGTAATGGCGGGAGCAAATGGCACTCACGTGGTATGTGTTTGTACGTATCATCAAAATTGCAAATTGATGCTAGAGACAATTAATATTGCGACTCTAACTCAAGATTCCCCCTGTCCACTCAGAGATTACAAAGATTGTCTAGCAAAATTGATGTGTACAAATTCAACCCCGGCCTGTTATCTGGATGAATGTAACGATTGTCCTGGAGTGAAATCATTATCATGTGAACTGAAGAAACTTCTCTCTGATTCTGTCGTGGAAATGGTCGAATTTCGCGTGTGGCAAAGTAATGACAGGTGTACCTTGCAGACACAGACCCTCCCGATGGATGAATTCATTGATCTTCTAATGGAACGATTGATAGTATTGAAGCCCCATCACTTTATTGCTAAAGAACAATCGACTTTTGTCAAACAGCGAAAAGAGAATTTGGATAATGGAGAAGTACTAGACGTGGGACGTGAATTGACGGGAATTGACAGGGGTTGAGTTTGATGAGTGCTACATGGAGGTGTGGTGGTGGTTCCCATCACATGGGACGTGAATTGACGGGAATTGACGGGAGTTGAGTTTATTTTTTTTCTCTAAATTCTAATTCTCTTAGAATTCTTTAATGCCTAAAGGAGGTTAGGCGTTGTTTGAGGTGAATTTGAGAGTGAATTTCTGTGGTTCCCGGTAGCTTAGTCGGTAAGAGTGCCCGGCGCGTATCTGGGAGACCCGGGTTCGATTCCCGGCTGGGTGAAGCGGAAATTTTTTCTCTCTAAATTCTAATTCTCTTAGAATTTTTTTTTTTTTGTGATTTTTCGGAAAATTACGCTTTTGTGGCTCAAGATGCTGCACAATCCTTCCACTATAATAATGACCAGTGTACAGTTCATCCCGTTGTTTACTACTATCGCGAAAAAAATGAAATCCAACATCGGAGTTTAGTCGTTTTTTCGGACAGTACGACTCACGATACTGTCGCTGTTTATTTGATACAGAAGATTTTAAGACAGAATGTGAAAGACAACTGTGAAAGCGTAGAGAAAATTATCTGTTACCGATGGAGCTGCACAACATTACAAGAATCGTTTTCAGCTCACGAATCTCTTGCATCACAAGACTGATTTTGGTATAGATGCGGAAGCCCATTTTCATGCAACCGCGCACGGTAAAGGAGCTTGTGACGGAGTAGGAGCTGTCTTTAAGAGAGAAGCGAGACGTAAGAGCTTGCAAATCGTTCATGGTGAACCAATCCTCACGCCAGATGCTTTGTTTCGATGGTTAAAAGAGAATTTTGAAGGAATTGATGTTTTTTTTTTTCACCAAGGCAGAACACGAGAATATCAAAACTGAGTTGAGAGAGAGATTTGATAGTGCCAAAGCTATTCGAGCTATTCAAAAACACCATTGTTTCATTCCAAAACCGGGAGAGCAATTGTTAATGAAACGATATTCGGCTTCGGCTAACGAGGAGGTTTTCCCAAAGCAAAAACAAACAACAACAAAACGAAAAACCCGCAGAAGACAGTAATCGTGATGTAAATAATTCATCAGTCATGTTGGAACTTGTCGTCGAAGAGAGTGGAGAATTTCTCCGTATTGTAAAAATGTAAAAATGTGAAAACAAAATGTTGTCGTTATAGAAGAATAAAAATTGTTTTTTTCCCATACTTTTTCGTTAGTGGAAAGCACAGTGTGTCGTTGAGAAAAGATTTATAGTCGTATCAATAGTCTATTCTATCCAGCAGAACAGAAAATTTCTATTGATAAACCCCTTTTTCAGTAACAATAATGCAACTCTCCTAAACGACAGACAAACGTAAAAATTTCGAAGAAAAATTTTTTTCGGAGCATTCTTTTTCTCTTACATGATGGCGTACACTTTTGCTATCATATATGAACAAAGAATACTAATTGACAGACTGATTTCTTTGAAAAAAACCGATGGATCTCCCCTGAAAACTGAAAAACCCAAAAAATTCGAAAAAAAAAAATTTTTTCCGGTGCATTGCTTCACTCTTCCATTATGGCGTTTTTTTTAATATCATATAAGGACATCCTCTATCATAAACAAAATATTTCGATCGAATATCGAGCGGCCCTAGAGTGAAAAAAAAAAATGAAAATGCGAAAAATTCTCGAAAAACCGGTCTAGGAGCTTCTTGACGGCTATAAAGTATTTTTTATCTTGAAGTACGAGAAAAAACGAAAATTTTCTTTGTTTATCTATCAAAATCGGATGCTCCATTCAGAAGTAATGATTTTTTGAAAATTTCAAGTTTCGTAATGATTATCTCAGAAACAAAAAGCGGCAGGGCAATTAAATTTTGCATGATCACTGGCTATATATAGTAGTTCAAAATGCACCTACTTAATAATTTTTCCCAGACAAAAAAAAATCCGGTGTGGCTGAGTTGACATGGAATGTCCCATATCCCACGTACGAAATGCCAGTGTTGGAGAAACGGGCCAAGCCTGGCACAAGCCTGGGCTTGCCAAGTCTGGGCGCCCAGGCTTGGACCGAGGTTCGGCCATCCCTGGGGACCAGGGCTTGAGTCTCGGGAGAAGGGCGGGTGACCGAGCCTTGGTTGACAGATCTGGCCCAGCCTTGGCCGGACATTGGCATGCCGGAGCTCGATAATCAAGCCTCAGCCAGCGGTGGCCCGGAGCTTGGTCATTGGGCTCCAGCCGTTGGTGTAACTGTAAGGGTTAAGTCGTAAGGGTGAGATGAT
>NW_021680537.1:265087-265694 GCF_001412515.2 Diachasma alloeum
GTTAGGGTTTGGTAGGTAGGGCACAATCAATACTAAAAATCATCCTAAAAAATGTTAATTATTTTGTTTTTGTTATTATTGATAATTGCCATGAACAGTTTGGCAGCCAGTGCGGCACCAGTCGCATGCCGGTATTGATTTTTTTTCCTCGTTGAACCTATTACGAATGCTGAGGAGTAATATTAAATTACTTGTATTTCAATCACCCATATTATCATATTCATGTAATTAAGTAATGTTTAATTGAGCCTGGCCAACGACTGGCAATCAACGCTGGGCCGAGATGGGCGCCCAGACCTGGCCCGATGTTATCATTCCAGGTTTCAACCAAGTCCGGCGCGGTCCCGGTTGAGGAACGGGTCCCGAAGTTCGGCAGGTCGGCCACCGGGCTTGGGCCAAGCTTGGCCCATTCGCTTTTTCGTACGTGGGATATACTCTTTAAGACAGAATTTGAAGATCCCATGCAGGGCAATACAAAGTGGCCGAACATCGGGCCAAATTCGGCACAGAGTTCCCCGATAATCGGTTGCGATCTTCGGCCGATGTTCGGCCGAACGTTGGGACGTTACCTCGGACCATCATAGACACCGATGTACGGCCAATATTG
>NW_021680537.1:281895-288036 GCF_001412515.2 Diachasma alloeum
CGATGATTGCGTTAGGGTTTGGTAGGTAGGGCACAATCAATACTAAAAATCATCCTAAAAAATGTTAATTATTTTGTTTTTGTTATTATTGATAATTGCCATGAACAGTTTGGCAGCCAGTGCGGCACCAGTCGCATGCCGGTATTGATTTTTTTTCCTCGTTGAATCTATTACGAATGCTGAGGAGTAATATTAAATTACTTGTATTTCAATCACCCATATTATCATATTCATGTAATTATGTAATGTTTAATTGAGCCTGGCCAACGACTGGCAATCAACGCTGGGCCGAGATGGGCGCCCAGACCTGGCCCGATGTTATCATTCCAGGTTTCAACCAAGTCCGGCGCGGTCCCGGTTGAGGAACGGGTCCCGAAGTTCGGCAGGTCGGCCACCGGGCTTGGGCCAAGCTTGGCCCATTCGCTTTTTCGTACGTGGGATATACTCTTTAAGACAGAATTTGAAGATCCCATGCAGGGCAATACAAAGTGGCCGAACATCGGGCCAAATTCGGCACAGAGTTCCCCGATAATCGGTTGCGATCTTCGGCCGATGTTCGGCCGAACGTTGGGACGTTACCTCGGACCATCATAGACACCGATGTACGGCCAATATTGACGTCGATTACACTGAGAGAAAAATATGATTCTTTTGACTATATTCCATCACCATCGAATTATAGTTAAAAAGTCCTCAACAATTTTTCATGGGTTACGGTAATCATGGCCGGAGAAGTAATTACTACAATGGAATGTAGTCATTGCAACTATTTTATAGTTCTACTCATAATAGAGTTGTCGTGGTTACTTTTGAACTTTGGTTAGTTTAACTGCATTTTGATTTGCAAAAATTACGCTTTTGAAGTTACTATAATGTTATGTGCCGTATACAAAAAAAAAATCGTATCGTTCACCAAAACTGCCTCAACTATTTTCTTATTGTAAATCGAACTTCAGACTTTTCTCTCAGTGTATCAGCCAACCATTGGTGAAACAAAATTTTAAAATCGTTCATACATGTTAGTTCCAATAGTTTATAATCGTTTTATAACCGTTCTTATCCATTCCAGTAAACCAAAAAAAAAATGAAATTTAAAAAAATTAAAAATTGCCCCCGGTGGGATTCGATCGCGGGTCCTTCTGATATGTATTCAAGCACGCTGTTTTTTTTAACCAAGTTTTTATTCAAAACCACATCGATATTTACGATATATACATATCTTAAAAACTAGTCTAAAAAAAATTTTATGAAAAATAATATTAAATAAATAAACTTTGGTTCTTTAGGAACTCTCGAATTTAAGCAATATCGTGGTTTTAAATGGTAACATAACAGTGTATTGTTTTGTTCATATTAGCAAGTACATTAGTTTTCATTATTTTTAAATATTGTGCCCAAAAAAAATGGAAGATTCTTTGATTGTGGAAAAAAGGCACATCGCTATTTAAGATAGAAATAATAAAGATTGTAATAAATTACAATAATTATGATTTAATAATCATACAAGATTATTATTTCAAATTGTCAAATTAGTGTTTATCAACCTAATTAGCTGTTATTTTAGTTCACACTATATATAACTGATTTTTAATCAGAGTTTAATTAATTCCTCTGAGCTTAAGGGGGTTCATAATTAATGAAATATTATTTGTATTAGTATCTACTTGGTCAAAAAGTTTCTTGAAATTATTTCTGATTGCAGTAATAATATCTTGTTTCATAACAGATACCCAAAAGGGAATTTTTTCCTCTTCAGGTTGTTCATTATTTTCAGTATCATCAACTTTTGTTCGTGATGGATTACGTGGATAAATGTTAAATTTATTGGAAGAAACTGAGTTTGAAAATGTGTATTCTGGATTGATTTTTGAGCTTATCTTTTGTATTTTGTCATCTGTCTAATACTATCTGTTGTATCTGTCTGTTTGCTATCTTCTGATTCCTGATTTGAGAATTAGATTTTATTAAATCATGAGCAATTCTGAAATATGTGCAACCTTTATAATTGGCCGGGTGGCCAGATTGTTGACAATTGGCACATTTTAGTAATGCTTGGTCTGAATTTTTTTTAATGGACATTGCCCAGGTTTATAATTTTCGCTGCATTTTACACAACGGAATGCAAGGCAACAGTTAACACTGGAGTGTCCCAGTCGTTGGTAGTTTTTCCACTGAAAGAGTTAATTTTTTCTGAGGTATTCCCATCTCACCTTCTGATACAGAAGGACTGTAATTTTTATTAATTCTGATAACGATGATTCATTTGACATTTGAATTATGTAAGAAATATTAGATGGTTTTTTGTTGAAAGATGTTTTTATAATCTTTCGTATTTCAACATTTCTCAAATTAAGATCTTGGATTTTTTTAAGAATATTTTCTTCATCAAAGTCTCCATATAATTCTTTGAGAACAATAGATTTGAATTTATCGCTCCTGGGAGTAAAAGAATAAAATTGAATATTCTCTTTTAATAACAGGTCAAGCGCACTGTCCGCTGAGCCATCTGAAATTTCTTATGAAGACAGATTTTTTTCGGTGATATAAATAGCACATGGTGTGTTTGTTTGAATCCGCGAATGTGATTATCAATAATTAGTTAATGAAAGTGTAACTCTGATGAGAAGAGTTAATTAATTAATTTACAATTAATTCTTATTATTCTTAAAATATTTAGGCTTTCATTCGGGGTATCGATATCTATATTCTGTATATTAGTAAAGAGGATGAATGCATACTATCCATCCATTTATTCGAAAAATAGCCTACAAATATTAAGTCGGTTCCGATCATCGGCCGTGGAGCGGCCTTTCATCGGAGCCCCGACGTTTGGTGCTCGGATATTGGACCAATGTTTGGCCTTTGATCAGAGCCCGGATGTTCGGCAAGCAGATATTGGGCCGATTTTTGGCCTTTCATCGCGCCCCGATATTCGGCGACCGGATATTGGACCGATGTTTGGCCGTATTTTATATATCGGCAAATCCTGCATGGGATATTGCCGTTTTTCCGGTTTTTCATGAACAATCGTGTTTACACGATAACTTAATAAAAATGGAGATAACGAGTTGAAATTTTGTATGCTTCTAGCTCTTACAATATTGAAAATTCGTATTTTGGATAGGCGCAACCGACCGAACAGTTTCGGAGATATTTAACCTTTTGTATAAATCTATTTTATTAAAGGGTTGAATATCTTCCTGTAGAAACCCTGTAGCATGTGATTACGATTGTATGCCTGTCACAAGGACAGGGAACCGCTACGGATCCATTCGGAAGCTTACTATCAACGGAATTGGTAGAAATAAAAAAAAGAGAAGGACTAATAATGCAAAAAGTAACGGTCACATGCCTTCTGTCGGATGGGCTCGAACCCCTGCTTGTTTTTGTTATTTTCGCCAATTTTACTCAATTTAAACTTGAAGAATTTTCTCAACTTTCCAATGTTCAAAAAAGGTTGACACATTAACCGCAATGCCATATACAAAATTACATCGCGTGAGTTGTGCCAAAAGGTCGTATAAACATTTTTTGGTATTTTCCCGAAAATTTGTGCCAAAAGGTCGTATAAACTTTCCCAGGGAATATGAAATATCCACGTTTTGGATGATTCTGAGTCATCTGAGCCTACATTTTCAGACAAATTTTTTGCTCTGCCTAGAGTGAATTCGGAGATTTGGCCAAAGGGTCTAGCCGGATAAGCATGGTGAATCTGCCCCCAGCGAATTTCAAGGCGGCAATTTTTTCACATATTCACCACCCAAAAAAACAACTATGTGTAAAATTTCAGATCATTATATCGATCCCCTGATTTTTTATGCTCAAAAACTGTTTTTTTCGATTTGTTTTTTTTCTCGAGTAGGTACTTCAAAGCTACTTATAAATCTGAAAAAATTCTGAAAAATCAAAACCATCAGAATTGAAGGGAAAAATTTTTAATTGGTTTTTAATTGTTAAATAATATTTTTGATAGACACTTCTTTCTTTTAAAAAATCATTCTTATAGGTAAAGATTTTTCTACTACTTTGACAAAAATTGACGAGATTCTAGCCTCAATTCCCCACATTTTGAGAAAAAAAAAGTTCGAAAATTCCACCTGCAACACATTTCAAGAAAATAAAAACGTCAAATTTTTGCATTTTTTCATGGAAATCCTTCCGTTGATCATCCCTACAGGTCTGTTAATTGATTACTATATTCAATCTAGTATTGTGACACATTATACTTTTGAAGGAGGACAACTGCTGGGCAAAATCGCTAGCAAAGCAATAAAACGATTTGCGTTGACTGATTTCTTAGCTGAGTTTCCAGGCAATATCTCCGAATCTAAGAGAGATAGCAAAATTTTTGTAATGATCTTTTTTGTAAATTTTGATTCGCTCTACGAGAAAGATTATGAGAAAAAAATTGGTGTCTGTCTTACATTCCGAGATATTCATTGAAAACCAATCAATACCGAAATTGGCTTGAACCGTTTTGCTGTTATGCTACTGAACTGGAACACAAGGTATGATGGTATCCCGAGTCAGAATAAAAGTTCTATTTCAATTCCGATTTTTATCAAAATTGAATTCGAAAAGCTCCAAGGAAATCATTTGAACAAGCATCAAACATCATCTGTACTGAACTAAGTAGAATTAACGTCCACTTGTCAGTTGATTAAAATTGAGAAAATCAAAATGTTAAGGAAAGACTTCGATAGGAGTCATTTCAGATTCGACTATTCTGATTATATATTTAGTCCAATGGCTCATCGCACTGACTTTGGCCTGTACGATACTTTCAATCATTTTGCTCATCCCTTCCATTTGAAACTTCTGATAATTTAACTCTCCTGATTATTTCGCTGGTTTCTTCCCCTCATTTGCCGAGCTTGTATGATTTTTACAAAGAAGTATGAAACCAACTCAGGAATTTTCATGGAAAAAATCAATCTATAATTTGAAATTATTAATTTCTGAGAATCAAGGATTTGATTTACAATATTTGCCCTCTAATTGAGCCATATTGTTTGATTCATTCGATTCCTTCGAGGTTTCCTGACCCCGAATTTATTGAAAAAGAAAATTTAGATAGGAATCTACCTAGCCTCGGGTTCCATCATAATCTGCGTTCCATTCCAATAGGGAAGCGGTAAAACGATTTAAGCCGATTTTATTATTGGTCAGTTTCAATTGATATCTCGGAATCGAATGCAGATACCATTTTTTATATAACCTTTTTTGTTGAGCCGATCAAGAGTTACAAAAAAGATTATCACAAAAATTTCGCTATCTCTCTTAGATTCGAAGATATTGTCTGGAAACTCAGCTAACAACCCAGTCAACTCAAATCGTTTTACCAGTTCACTAGCGATTTTGCCCAGCACTTGTCCTCCTTCAAAAGTATAATGTGTCACAATACTAGATTGAATATAGTGATCAATTAACAGACCTGTAGGGATGATTAACGGAAGGATTTCCATGAAAAAATGCAAAAATTTGACGTTTTTATTTTTTTGGAAGGTGTTACAGGTGGAACGTTCGAATTTTATTTCTCTCAAAATGTGGGGAATTGAGGCTAGAATCTCGTCAATTTTTGTCAAAGTAGTAGAAAAATCTTTACCTATGGGAATGATTTTTTAAAAGAAAGAAGTGTCGATCAAAAATATTATTTAACAATTAAAAATCAATTGAAAATTTTTCCCGTCAATTTTGATATGTTTTTGATTTTCCAGATTTTTTTCAGATTTTTCAGTAGCTTTGAAGTACTCGAAAAAAAATAAAATCGAAAAAAACAGTTTTTTAATCATAAAAAATCAGGGGATCGATATAATGATCTGAAATTTTACACAGAATTATTTTTTTGGGTGGTGAACATGTGAAAAAATTGCCACCTTGAAATTCGCTGGGGGCAATCCCACGTACGAAAAAACGAATGGGCCGAGCTTGGCCCAAGCCCGGTGGCCGGCCTGCCGAACTTCGGGACCCGTTCCTCAACCGGGACCGCGCCGGACTTGGTTGAAACCTGGAATGATAACATCGGGCCAGGTCTGGGCGCCCATCTCGGCCCAGCGTTGATTGCCAGTCGTTGGCCAGGCTCAATTAAACATTACTTAATTACATGAATATGATAATATGGGTGATTGAAATACAAGTAAT